>NC_046968.1:19969447-20269447 GCF_009769545.1 Cyclopterus lumpus | reverse complement strand
TCGCCTCCCCTCTCTGTCCTGAGACTTTAATATATAAATATAGCACGCTGATGACGGCTTCGGCTCAAGCCTTGATGACAAAAACAAATATTTATGCTCCTACCGTTTACCCTTTCACCACACTGCCAGAGAAAAAAAACTGAACCACACAGACCACCAGCCAGCCAACTTGAGCTCACACATCATGAGGGAGCTTAAAGGTTTCACAAACTTTAAAGTCTCAGTGAATGTCCAATTTGCACTGAAGCCCACAGCGGTTCTCTCCGAGATAAAACGCATGTTGGATTTTTTTTTAATCCCCGTATTTAATTACGCTGTCATCAACAATCGCCGAGAGATCCCCGAGAAGATAATATGGCATCTTGGCTCTAATTTTGTGGCTATGTTGGGAAATAAATGAAAGAACAGTAACTCCCAAGACAAGTCTGTAATGTGTCTCAAAGAGGAGCAGTGAACACAACTGCTCTCTGACTTTTATTGGCCTCAGCATGAGTGTGCAGATAAGGTCCCGGTTATGTAGTTGTATACTGAGATCTTGTAATTAGTAAGGTGTTGCCTTTCTGGGAAAACAGTTGAAATAAGTCCTACTCCCTCGTAGCGAAACAAACGCAGGACATTCGATTAAAATAACTATACAAAAATAATCATATCTATGATTAAAATAAACTGTGAAATTCTTAGTAGAACAGCAGATTTCTTGGCCCCTTGGGGGCAGCATAAATAAGTTGTAGACACAACAACAACAACAACAACAAACCTTTTAGGTTGGTATGGTGAACTTATTAGCAAACAGTTGCTATTTTAAACATCCAGCTAATACCAAGCTACATTAGCATTAACGGAGATTCACATGTATATGCCAAATGAAAGTCCAATATTCCCTTTTTGTTGTTCTCCACCAACTCGAGTGCAAAATCTGTCTTTTTAAGCTGCTAATTGTGACATGATTCTACCAATATATTAAGAGTACAGATGGCAGTGAACAAAGCACAGCCTGTTCCTGTAATATGTGAACACGACTTATTGCACGGGATGTCTCCCCCGTCAGCTCTCACGTAGGTGGTGACGTTTAAAAAGTAAACACTGGAGAGCACATGGCGTCTCTGGTTGAGAGCTTACATCACTCCTACAACTCCCACAGGACCTCATTCAAATATTTACAGTGGGTCTCAGCTAATGGCCCCAGGTTGTCCACCGAGAAAGTGCCATTTTAAACTTCTGATCAAACTGGTCATACAACAACAGAAAGACAGACACAGAGATTTACAGCCCTGGCTCCCTGCCAGTGCAAAGACTAGAGAGCAGTTGTCTAACACACCTTCAGACCGGCACCGTCAGACCGGCACCGTCAGCAGCTTGCTAACTGAACGGCGGGTTCATGGCTCGTACTGTCGCTCACTGGCAAGCAGTCTGTCTTACATAACACCTGGGTATCTACCATTTTGGTAGGTGGGCTCTGCATCTGTGCCTCGCTGTCACACCCGTGTCTCCGTCCATCCACGGGGTCTCAACCAGTGGACCAATATGCCCGTGTCACTCTGCAATTCACCACCAGCCTGCTTTGGCTGCTGCTGCTACGCCGATGCCAGCCGAGTGGGAGGCTAACACACGAGTCCGTGATCCGGTAACATCTCCCTCCCTCCTCGGCTGGTGCCTCTCATGCCTGCTGAGACGGCAACAACGAGCATGGCAGCCCAGCGTGTGTCACACACACACACACGCACACACACACACCCCATGTCTCCATGTTCCCAGGGCTTATCCTTGTGCAACTCCAGAGGTCTTTTAAATGTTAATGAAAAGAGAGGGGTGCTATTCTGAGGGTTTGCTGGTACTAAATTAGGAAGCTTTTTGTCTAATTCTGGGATGCAGTTATGCATAAATAATTATCGCAACACATTTATATTGACCTTTCAGTGCCCTAAAAGGTTGTTGGTGGTAATAAAAGGCCACTATGGGCACAAGATAAAAAGTGATGAGTGGTGGGTAACTTCACAGAGTGTTAAAGACCTGAATGAATGGCATATTGAGCGATGATGTGGTCCAAATTGCTATAACAATCATTACTCTTTCTATTTTTCCAAATGTAGGTGATTAAAATACCTCAGAGATGATCTTATTGAAAATGGGAGAGACTCTCAGGTGTGAAGTAACCTAATCAAAGCTGCTGTGTGAAAAACCACGAAGCAGTTTCTTACAAAAGAATTCAATAGATCTTCATTCCTGTAGTACATGTTATACCTTGTCGTCTCTTGGATTCGAAAACTTCTCTCAGGTGCCTCTTCACAGAAAAACACAAATTGTACTTAGAAGCAAGAACAAAAAGAGTTGTGTGCTCAGTCGTACTCAGAGTTATGTCAATATGAAGAGGCCCCTGCAGCAGACTGGGAAACTTAAGGTATCTGGGGAATCCAAATTACAGGAAGACTCACGGGTGTGAATCATACAATGTTCAGATAACTGAAGCCAGCACCTGAGGAAGACGAGATCAAGTCAACACCCAAGAGGCAGATTCACGGGGGCTTAGCAAGGGCACAAATGGCACGAAGGGCAGGTAAACTGATGTAATGTCGCACTTATCCTGTTTTCTTTTCCATTATTTTACCTTAAATACCATGTCAAATACATGTATTCTAGTCAAATTCTCCTAAACCATCCTGAGGCATGGATCTGAAGAAAACGTATTAAATATTAATAAGCATTAAATCCTATTTGACAGCAAGTACTCAACCAAAGAAAATGATCTAGTTAGAAGCAACAATTATAGGATTTATAGGATTGGAGCTCTATTCAACTAGAGCCGTTACCGTACAGGCGACCCGCTACGGTCAGTGCCACGGGACCCATCTGCTCATCTAGGAGAAGGTCTGCTGCCCCGTGTATCTATGAAGGGTGAATCTGGTGCCATATTGCTTAAGGTTGCAGATTCATTAACCTTCCGAACCACCCTGGAGGCTCCGTATTAATACCTGCATCTGTTGAGAGAGAGAGACAGGATGTGACAGACACATTGGACGATACACTCTGCCAGGTCAAGACAAGTTCACGGGATAAGGAGCGCCGTGAATGCTAACCATTTGGATAGCTTTGTGTAACCGGTTGGGCTTTGTGCTCGGCGACCAGCTCCCAATAACTCATCCCCGCAAAGTGACTCGTCTCTCATTTAGTCTTTGGCACAGACCGAGGCACTTATGGAGATAATCAGCGGCTGGGCAGCACCCTGTGATGAGAGCGCTATCCCAGAGCTCGACATGAGGCTAGATTAGGCCAACGTCCAATCCATTAACAGTATCATGAGCATGTCTAAAGTCCAGAGAGAAAGAAAACTATAAAAGCATTTGCATTTAATTAGGCAGCTCTCCGATTTCTTTTGCCAGGTTTAAGGGTGACTTTGTAAGACTGCAACTGAAAGTCAGTAACTGCTACAAATACATATACAAAAAGGGCTACAAAATGAATTAATTGTAGGATCAAATACTTGTCCTTGCCTTGCAATAATGTTAGATAGGTCTTACCCCCCCCCCCCCCCCCCCCCCCCCCCCCACCCCCCCCCTCCCTCTCAAGTCTGACCCTAAAAACAACATGGGTGCCGGTCACTATTCAGAGAGATTTATGGAGCCATTATGTTGAGCAGAAAAGAGCTCAATAGGTGACTGACAAGGCAGAGACTGCCTGCTGTGTCTGCCATTATAACTCTCACTTATAGCAGTCTGTGAGCAGTGCATGATTGGTTTAAATTCAACTGAGCGGATGGCAGGGGGGGGAAGGTAAACCATTGTCCCAAAATAATCGATGATTGGCCTTTCATAGACTTTGAGTTGTTTATTCATGTATTACTAAGCACAAGCTGCAAAATCATCTTTTATCTAAAGTAACATTTAAATTAGTTTCTCGATGTCCCGTCCGTTCACTTGTTCCAAGGTTCAGCTCTTGTGCTGAATGTGTGGATTCACCAGTACATAAGATAGGGGCGCCTGTGGCTCAGTGGTAGAGCAGGGTCGTCCTACAATCAGATGACTGGTGGTTCGATCCCCGGCTCCATTAGTCCATGTCGATATGTCCTTGGGCAAGACACTTAACCCCAAACTTGCTCCCGTAGCTGTGCCCACGGTGCATCAATGTTAGTTAGACCTGATGGGCCGGTGGCACCTTGTATGGTAGCTATACTGTCATCAGTGTGTGAACGGGTGAATGTCGACATGTGTGAAGTGGTCGGAAGACTAGGAAAGTGTTTTTACAAGTCCATTTCCCATTTATAAAGTGTTTGAATATGTAAAATGTAAATAAATAAAATTCCTCTTGTTCTGGTAGACGCTAACGGCCTTCGTACACCTAAAGCCAAGCGAGCTTCACTCTCCACAGATAACGGATTTCAACCGGTGACACCAGACTGTAAATCTGCATAGAATACTGTAATATCTAGTATTTTTTTTTTTTTTTTTAAAAGGCCAAGAAAACTGTGCATATAACCGGTTATATGTTGAAAATACAACTATTATGGTCTTTTTCTAGCTGCAGCTGCAGCAATGAGCCTCAGGAGCCATGAAATCAGTTTTACTTTCACGAATCTCCGTGAAAGCCTCACTCGGAACAGCTTGCAGACAAAAGGTTGATTAGGGAGTGACCGCTAAAGACGGAGCGATCTGCTGACACAACCCTTCACATCTCTGGCTAGCTCTACGTTTACTGGACTAAATTCCACTTTTACAGCATCTTAAGTTCCAAAATATACTTCTTACCACGACTAAACTGGCAGAGATTTGAATCCATCTGATAGATATCAAATAAATAGATAATTTTAAACAAAAACAGGTCCTCTGACTTTGTAAACTAAGTATTTGAATACTAAACCTCTGAAGTGGATTCCTCAGTCAAGGGTGGAAGGTAAAGTAGTTCTGTATTTTCAAACAGTCTATGAAATAAAGCGCCAGTACAGGGGGGGGAACAGGGGGCTCCACGTTTCCTCTCATCCAGCCCACCTGGGGATGGTACAGGGGGAGTAAAGGAGGAAGGTTTAAGCTAAGCGACTGCTCGCAGCACCAAGAAAGCAGACTCCTAAATAAATCACGACTGGGTTAAAAATAAAACTGGAACTGTATAACTTTGAGTTTGTCGACACTGGTGCCAAAATGGCTCATTGCGTTCGGGGGAATGTACAGCAGCTTACAGGTAACACGTCTATCAGAGACAAATCTCCAGGATATCCTCTCGGAGGCCTTCGAGTAGTTTTTAATATGAAAAACTTTGTCATAACAAGCGGAGCACAATACAGCCCTTATGACAACATCTTTCAAGCCAGACAGTTTTGTTTTTGCTTCTTAAAGCAAATTCATATTGGAGCGGCAAATCAGACGCTAAACATTTTGTAAACATTTTACAGGAGAGTTTTTTTTATTTTAATGTAAATTACAAATTGCGCAAAAGCAGCTTGTTTTCTGCAGACACGAACACTTCTTCTATTAAATATAATTTCTACCCTGCAGGTAGAAAGCAGCCGAGGCGTCTGTGTATCAGTACTCAACAGATGAGACTTTAACCCAGGATAAAAACAAAACCCTCTATGCACGTCTATGATATCAGACAGCTGCACAGATTCATTATCCTGATGCCCTGAACGCAAACTTCCTGTGAAAAGAGACAAATCTCTACAAATGGCACAAAAAAATAAATAAAGATCTGACACCTAATCAAGAGCCATTGATCTAACATTTCCCTCCATTTCCTTTATGCAAATATGTTTCTGTTTACGATAGCAAGCAGCTGATAATGTTTGTTGCAACACACTTCTCCAGTTCTTAACCTAAAGGGTGTTACAGAGACAGATAAGAAATAGAAATATCTCAAAAACTACTTTACAGATTTCAGACTCACTATATATATTTTGGATGCAAATACAAATGACACTTTAGTGCCGGAAAAGGCAGAAATCTAAAAGATAGTGGGATTTATTCTCTGGCAACAACAGTATCTGCCATCCTGCGTTTATTTGACAGTAATACAAAAGGTTTATGAGAATTTAAACCAACAGCATTTACTGAATTATTGATTTTGTGTGATAATATCAGGATACTGACGTTTCCTGCATGTATTATCAATTATTCATTGAATCATCTTTCTATTGATGACTGTCTGTAATGCATCCTGCTGCCGTATGTCCCTGGTGCATTCAAAAGTTAATGACTTTCAAAACAACACAATGATAGGAAAATACTGTATTACAAACTAGGATCTTACTCAAGAGGCATCAAACTTCATACGAAGCTGGAGGCTATTCAGGTCATAAGCCACTCGCTTCCCACGACCTCAAAATGACTCATGGTTAAATCTGACATCTGGTTTAAGTGTATATGGATCAAAGTTTCCTTTTCGAATAACAGACGCAACATGTACTTACTAAACTGGAGATAACTGATTGCATGTTCAATGATCTATTTTAGGAACACACAATGTGTAGAATTGCTTGATCTGCTTCTGGATGATCTGCATCACTGTCCAAAAAGATGTGCGGTCGCTCTGCTAACAGGAAATACTCAAATAAACGCCATTTTGTACTAAAACAAAGATTTGAGTCGAGGTATGTTTAAACTGCAATCTTAATGCGAGTAAGACAACCTGGTGTAGGTGTTCATCTGCTCATGATCAAGTTATTGGAATGCATATTACCCCACTGACTCAAGCTTCCTTATGATAATCGGGTACACGGCTGGACATTGCATATGCAGTAATTGGCTTTGCATGACCCTGAGCCACCAGACAGGTTTGTGCTAATTGTTTAACTACGCTACGTGCACCGCTCCCATGATCCCATCATGGCCGTGTCTCCGAGTCAAAGACATTCATTAAAATGCACTGATGAACTTAGATCCCACATCCCTCTGCGTTCTCATCAGGTTGACAACAGGACTTGACTTTCTGCAACATCTGCTATACATTCTGCACGCGCACACACACACACACACACACACTGTTGAAATCAAGAGCAAAGAGTGATGCCGCTTTAAGAGTGATCCAAAGCTGGAATAGTCAAACTTTTACATTTTTGCACATACTGCTCAGCGTTGCAACGCAGGCAGAAGCAATTATCGTTTCAAACGAGTGAGTGAAGTAGAACTGGCAGAGGAGATAAGTGCTTAACGGTGAGTTGGGGTCACCTTATTCCCTATGATAAAGAGTTGCCCTTGCCTCAAATTATTCAAGCCCGACGGGGGAACAGTGGGAGATCGGTTCTTGAAAGAATTGTAAAGTGTCAATAATGAGCTGCGAGTGTCAGAGTACAGTTGGGTTAGGAGGCATCGTCTTCCAGAGTCCCACTTGATCACAACCCGGTTGCGAAAACATTTGGGAATCTCTGGAGATGTGCAAGTTACTTGTAAGGGAAAATGCCTCGTCTAAAAATGATCACTATTAGACTACAAACTCACTGGAAAACAGATTTCCCTAATCTTCGTTTGTTTATTATGTGCATCTTGGTTGAAAAGCTGCTCACACTTTTAAACATGATGATCCATTTAGACTAATGAAGTGCGCTGACCAATCAGGAAATCCTCTTGATTAGAGCCAAACATTTTGCTTCTGGGGGGAACATAACAAAATAGAGACAGAGGACTTTAGATTTCCGCTTGCTTAAATCCAAACAGACTGCAACTTAATGACAGTCTAAAAAGGCGTCAGCAGTGAGGACAGAGGGGGAAAAAAACATTTATTTCTACCACTCTGGTCTCCTTGTGACGTTGTAGCAGAGGTAGAGTGAACACTGTTGCCACCAAAGCTGCAAATGGCCACAACAGAGGACAACATCACATTAATTTGCTGAGTTGATGATGATGATGATGATGATGATGATGATGATGATGATGTCAGTCACGTTTGTGAACAAACCCTGTGGCGTGAAAAAGGAGAGTGGAAGATTTACAGTCATGCAATCACAGAAAAGAGGCCTTTGTGAGGTCTGGACCACGCTGTGTTAGCATCACAGTTCATCTGCTAATTACACCATCAAATCCAAAGACCTGGCGATCCATAGTGCGCAATTCATCTCATGACTTAAACATCGAGTTGGGGGGGCACGAATAATCCCTGCAGTTAAACCGATGTGAGGCCTCATTTCTTAACTCGGTTTGACAGGCGGGGCGATAGGATTTAAAAGTGTATCAGATGACAATATTTAGTTTCTGGCCCTTGGTTCACCTTGTCAGACCCACACAGTTCAGGTATGAACGCGGATGATCTGAATGACAGGCCTTGAACACAAAAAAACTGTCCTCATTATCATCCTAAGAGGAAACATGACACAGTTTGTCCGAGCCGTTTGTCTGGTTTGTCACCTCATGGATGTTGGCGGTTTACACTCTGCAAATATGTCGACATCAAAAGGAACAGCTGAAGCACTTCTGCTTTGTTTACCGTCTTTGTCTCCGCCAATAAAGGAAGTAATAGGTCCACAGTGTGGTCCCTCCTGGCAACAATCCCACTGATAATAGGCGATACACGGGACAGATAAGGAATGCCATCATCATTTATTCATTCACCTGCAACAGTTAACCGTGTTAGGGAAATAATTGGAGATGATTAGATACAGGGCTTGACATTATTTCTAATGAAAATGTACTTTTTCAATAAGTTAAGTTTCCCTCCCCAGCGTCAATATATTACCTGCCTGGTTGCCTACCTGCACGTATTCTGCAGGTGCACAGCAAAAATAAATCCCCTTTTTCTGACCTCCTTTCCTCCCCTAATAATTTTCGTATAATCCCTTATATACATTTTATCAAAGTGGACACATGGATGGAAGAACAAAGTTTGTTAATGTGTTACAATATAAGCTTTTAAAAAAAATTTAAAAAAGGAGGAAAAGTCCACCCCAAAACAGAAAATACATATTTTTCCTCTCACCCGTATTGACATCTATCCATCTAGATTGTTTTGATACGAGTTGCATAGTTTTGTAGATATCTGCTGTAGAGATGCCTGCCTTTTGTGAATAGTATGGGACTATAAAAAAGGCACTCAAAGCACCAAAAACACTTTTTGCTAGGTCTCCAGAAATCATGACCTGGTTACTCAAGATAATCCATAGACCTTGTTTTGAGCAGTTTCATGCAGGAACTCAACAAGGTCAAGCAGAGAGCCATAGAGTCTTATCATGTTCAAGAGATAGCAGATATCTGTCCAAAACTAAGTAACTCGCACCAAAACAATCAAGAATGATAAATAGCATGACAGGTAAGAGGAAGAATATTGTAAAAAGAAATAAAACTGCTGTATTTCCTTCAGTAAGTTGCTTGCTTATCTCTTCTAAGCAATAAAGGACAAGTTTCCCCCTCGGGCCACAAATAAGAATACAAGTTCTTTCTTTGTATAGAAAAATAATGTGGTTTTATTTTGTAATTTCCTATGTAAATACCTGAATATAAAGACAATCTTGGGGGTAAAACAAAAACACAACTGTGTATCCATATTACTCCAATTGAAATAGACGATAAAGTAATCGGCAAAGTCACAAGGAAAAAACATTCCAGACACACAGAAAGCCTGGTTTCCATTTTTTTTTTTAAATCACAGTTTCTTTTTCTCTACAGAGAAGGAAAACGGGGGTAAGACGTTAATTTCTCTCTGAAGAGGCACATGTTACATAATATATTTCCATCCAAAGACAGCCACCTCAGTTACGGCTTCATCCCAGTTGATGAGGAGGGCACTTCTGCCGAACGCTTGTCAGACAGACAGACTGAAGGGATAGAAAGCTGCCTCACAGGCTGCGCCCAGCTACAGTTAAACTGTCTGTCACGCCTCAACTTTATTAAGCGAGTGTGAACACGCTTCTCTAAAAACAACACAACTAATCAAATACTTGAAAATCTCGTGGCACTAATTTAAAGTTTAAAGTTGATATCCGAGTTGAGTCTCGAGTGTAAACAAAGCAGAAACCACAGTCAGTGAGTGGTGGTGTGCTCTCTACATATGCACACGCTAGATACATTTGGTAAACAGCGTAAAGCAGATATACAGTGTGTATTTCAAGACTAACCCTGTGGTGGAGCGTGTGTGGACTTGCAGCTACAGACTCAAGTCCCGTGTGAACAGTGATGACCAGGCATGACAGCAGTCTCCTACAGATGACTCAATGCAAGTGGAACACTTGTTGTTACTATCAAAAACAGATTTGTTTGTAAAGTAATGCCAGAGTGGGCTAAAAGAAGGCAACAGAGGAAGGTAGAAAAGGCAAATTAGGGCAATGAATTGCAGGCGTCACCTGCTCTCAGAGCCCTCCTTTGGCCCCACGTGGAACCCCCTCTAGGCCTGGCCGGGCCTGTCTACAGGTCGCGCAGGTCACACTGAATATGAATGCCTTGCAACTGGCAGACAAAGCTATGCGTAGACACAGCAGAGACAGTCAGCAACTAGCTACAGTCAGGTTTTAGTGAATGCAAATGTGAACCATTAAACTTCATCGCCCATGTGTAAAAAGCAAAAGGTGTGACTTTTCACAGTTTAGGATGCATTAACGCAACAAGAATTCTTGCATAGTCTTCAAACTGATGTGCCTTTCTTTTCCCTGAAAAATGTTCTAGCTGCACGAAAACAAAAAACTACAAATTGTGTTACACTTTGCTCATTTTATCTGGCTCGGACAACAAAGACTTCGAGACCCATCTGCACTAACTCAACTCGGCCGATGGAAAGGCAGCTTGGCTGGCTTCACGGCCTTAAAAATTACGGTTTTCCCAGGTCGCAGCACAGGGATCCTGAACATTCGAGTTCCCATCGGATTGTACCGAGCACATCCAGCCCCTCTGGACACTACAAGGGATATCACTAACCTTTTGGGGGATAAACACAACCAGAGTGCACTCCCCTCCCCTCCCCTTCCAACTCTTTCGCCACAACCTCTCCACATGCTGACCATTCCTCTGAAGTTGTTACAGTGGGTGGAGTGCTGGGTGGAGTCTGTGTGTTTGTTTTGAGTGTTTGAATGTGTGCGTGATTGCGTGGGCGGGGGTTCTGTGTGTGCATGTGCCAGTGTTTTTCAGAGAAAGAGAGGGAGGACGAGGTGGAAGCACACAAGATGCTTTTTTCAAGTACTTCCAGAGAGAAGGTTTGTTTACAGTAAGAGAGGGAGAGACCATCAGTGTTGCTGATACTGTATCACACTCTGGTAAGGGGAGAAGAAGAACAGCAGAGGCCCAAAAGGGAAAGACTGTTTCACGGGTCATTTGCAGTCCAGATTCCCACAAAGCATGTGAGCATCATCTAAACACTGAATCAGGCTTTGGCTCGCACGTTGCGTCATAACCTGCAGATTTGGTCAATCAGTTTAGGATAACGTCCAAATTTTATAAGCACTCGTGGTTTGAGCCTCAGAGAACGAGTGTGGGGGGGAAGCTTTATCCAGAGTGGATCCGTGTTTGCTTCATAGCAATGCAAAGTGATATGGGAGGCATAACAGATGCCAGCAGAGGTGAGGGGAGGCGGCTATTTGGAGGAGAATTACAGGAAACAAGCATGGTATCATTAAGCAAGTGTAAAGTTGGACAGAGTCAATTCCATTAGCTTGCACATGGAGCTCACAGACCTGTGACAGCAGCAATCTTGCCAATGTTACTTTACGTCTGGTGAAAATAAAGCAGAGTCACAGAAATGCTTCTTCTCTTTGGGCTGAAGGCAAAAAGCAGCTGTACAGGTACTTCAGGCTGTATGCATGCAGATTTCCCAACAGTGCTTCAAATCAATGATAATGCTGCAATTTAATTAGTTTTAACTACGATTTTTTTTAAATCATATTTGGGGAGGAAGCTTTGCCCAGTAGCAAGCAGGCCATGCTGCACGTGAGAGCCTCGTTCAGCACGTCCTTGATGGAAATGACATGAGAGTAGCTCCGAGATGAAGAACACAAACTGTGGAGCTTTTACAGGAAGACATTACAGTGATGGGTTCATATCGACTATCATGAGGCAAAACACTGGCAGTTTCTCAGAAAAAACTCAATTTAGGCTTAAAAGCTCCCATAAGTTAATAAATTGCCTCCGCAATTAACAAATGTATGTCAGCCTAAAGACGCCCACAAAGCAATATTTCCCCACAGAAAAAAAACCCCGAACGTACTTGACTTAGAGGTGATTCATTCACTCAGTCTCATACCTCGCCGATGGAAAGGTGTTGAAACCTGAAAAAAAAAAACGAAGAACACGGGGCAGGCAACAAAAAAAAGACTATCCACGAGCTGCGGCGCAATAAAAAAAAAGAAAAAAGAAGAAGAAAAGACTCGGTCACCGCTCAAGTCTTCACAGTCGCTGGAAGAAAAAGACAAAACTGTCGACCAAACAGGAACGTAACACGAGTTAAATCCGCGAAGAGTCCGTCAGTGAGTCCGCGAAGTGAAGTCCATCATCCGAGCGTTTGAAGACGAGCCTCCTTTACTCCGGACTGAAGAGGCGGGTGGCTTTCAGGGTGCTCAACTTTAGCTCCTCCCACAGCACGCGCTGCCTGCAGCAGCGGGCTGTGTATGAAGAGCATGACACGCACATGGTCACTCATTTCCTCCTCCTTAATATTATATATATATTATATTTAATATTATTATTGGAAATGATTTGCTGCCAAGAGCTACAAGTATTTATGCAAATATTGTGAAGGTAATTTGAAAGTTCCACAACATTTGTTTTTGTTATCAATTTATAGCAGTATAGTTGTTTTACACTAAATAAAAGGGTAATGAGTATGTCCCATCACAAATGTTCACAAATGCAAAGGTTGGCCAAAAATGCAGCAAGAAAAAATAATATATAGCCTACAGTACGTCGTCAACATTGTTTAAGAGTAGAGTAGAGTGTGCATTTTTGTTTTCGAAAAACAAATTCTTAAAGTATTCATCAAATGTGTTTTGAATGATATGGCCTTAGAGAAGGGAAGAGACTCACATCTCACAGCCACTTCTGTCAGATTGTGATAGTGACTTTTCCTGGTCTGTGTCTCTGGTGTGTCAGTGTTGTTCCTCTTCTCTCTTCTCAGGGCTGCCCTGCAGCCGTTAAACAATGAATGACAATGAGAGCGTCCACCACAAAGGGAATTACAAGGGATTACGTAAGAAGGCAAATACTTGAACACAACCAGACTCGACCATTCATTTTAATCTCTTCTCTTTTTGTTTTGTTGCCCCCAAAAAGAATAATAAAAGCTGTGGACACTTCATGTAGTTTACCTTCAAAAGCTCGAAAACCAGCCTGGCCTCAACTTCTGCTCTGGACGTCCAATCAAAATTATCGTGACACAAAACAAATTCTCATGCGTTACACAAAGCCCGTCTTCCCACCCGCAGGGGAGAAGATGACATTAATAATTAGTCTCCAGCTCCCTGCTTTCAGTGACATGTGACATTTTGAGAATTTGTCCGATATTTTGACTGTTAACACCCAGAAATGCGATGACAGTAACCCAGCCAGCCGCTGAGCGCTTGAGGCTGCATCCTGACAAAACTCTGACACTTTATTATGGAAATGTTGTCACTCACTGACTGGTTTTGCATGACTGTGCCTCAGATAAAGCAAAGGCCAACCATTCCCAACTGGAAATATATATGTGACAGGTAGGGGTTAAATCAATGGCATTTCATTATCTCAGTCCCTGTCTTTGGTGACAGGCATCACCCTCTCTCTCTCTCTCTCTCTCTCTCTCTCTCTCTCTCTCTTTATTATATGGTCTCTGATAGACAGACGCCAAATCAAGGTTGCTCTCCTTTATCTGCCAGGCCCTCAGTAATCCCTCAAATTCAATCAAGGATTACTTCTGAGAAGATTAAAATCCAACTTGTTCAAAAGTCAGGCTTGCATCAACAGGGAGGTGGATGTACCACTCAGCAGTATGAATTACCCTAGAATGGGTGGAATTTCCTGCTTTTCTTTTTGTTCTGCAGTGATATTTAGTCTATTAATTTACAAATGCATTAAGCTACCCAATCCCCCCAAATTGTGATTACGTTATTCAAAAACAAATGGATAGACAATTCTAAGTGCAAATTAGCCTCTATCTCAGAAAAAAAGGAGAAGAAATAAAGTGGCACGCAGCCAGACATTGGCTCCCCCAAACTGAAGATGCAAAAACAAGATGCTGAGTAGCTCTGCAGCTCTGGGTGAAGCACGTTGATAAGAACTAAGTGGCCTCTTGGTAATGAGCAACGAGCAGAAAAAAAGAAAAAAAAACAGTCCTGAAGGTTGAATTTCACAAACGCTCCACGGTTGTTGATCACATCACCCTTAATCTGCCACTGCACTCAAATAATATCCCCTTGTAGTGGCACGCAAACGCACCAGGGAGCATATTAAGGTCATGGCCACCCATGGAGCTTTTTCTGGGGTTAAGTGTATGACAGACTCTTTCGGTAATACACAAAACCAGATTTGGACAGTGTCTTGTGAATGTATCCATCCAATAAGCTTTTGTCAAGTAAATCAAGTCATTGTTTCCCCTTTTGATCAACAGGCTCAAATGCACTCTAAGTTTAGATGACCTTGATTGTGTGTATTGATTATTGTCCACGTGTATTGATTTTGTGCATGGTCAACACAAATTAGAACTCGCTGAAGTAAAAAAGAGAGATTGATAGGTTTTGAAAATGACTTGATTAGTTAATTTGTAGCCATGTAAGCGACGTGGCTATAGGTGGACATCATGGTCGGTTGGTCAGCTCAACAACTATTAGATGGATTGCCATGAAAAGTGGTACATTAGTATTAGTATTCATGGCCCCAATAGGTAAATCCGAATGACTTTGATGCTCTTCTGGATTTTCATGGAGCACCTGTAGGCCAACGTCATAATTAGCAGATGTTAGCACGCTAACACGTTCAAATAAGATGGTGAAATCAGAAAACATTATGCTAAACATCAACATGTTAGCATGCAGACGTTAGCATTAGACTACTACAGTACAGCCTCACGGTGTGAAAGCATGGCTGTTGACCGACTTTGTCTCTAATGATTACTGACTTGGTGGTAAATAGAATATTGATATACATATGTTATGCCTTTATACCAACTATGGCAAGCAGGTTATTGTACACAAATGTAATGTAGAGGGGATGAAAACAAGTATTGTTGACATGCAACATGGTTGAACTCATGATCCCATGAGGTGTGCTCCCCCTGACCAGTAAGCTCCACCCTTGCAGACTGTGATGAAGTCAGAGCAGCTTGGTGCAGGTGCCTCCCACAGAGCGAACAGCACTATGACTCATCCCGTGTCCACACCTTGTCCAACTCTGACAGTCCCAAAAATGTCCCCACATCTGACATGCTCTCTCTCTCTTTCTCTCTCTCTCTCTCTCTCTCTCTCTCTCTCGTCACACTGATGATTCATGACTATTCAACTGAAGCAGCACACCAGTCTGAAAGTGTCCCATTTGCTTACCCTGTAAATGATCAAGTACTTTGACAGGTTGGTCATAAAACAACTTAAAATGCGCTCGACTGTGACCATATGTGTTTTGCACATCTGGGAAACCAAGGGAAACTAATGTTTCTTGGACAAGATGAGAATCACAATAAATGCTTGTCAGTAACCTTTGTGCAAATGCGAAACCTTCATCATACATTTGGATTTTTGTCTAAAAGCGACCCATGTAACTCAGCCAATGAACTACTTTGCACCCTGATACAGTTTAAATGAAAATATCAAATAATCAAGTTTTCTCACTCCTTCGTGCTCACCTCAATGCTAACGTGTTGATGTTTAGCAGGTATTACCATGTTAGCGTGCAAACACACGCTAATAAGCACAAAACACAAATCTCAAATCCATACTCGGCTTGAAGCAGCTTCAACCTTTTTATAAGAAGCTGCAAAGACCAATTTATTTTATCCCGCCCAACAATTTCCTACCTAGTCCCGCCCTACTGTGCTATGATTGGCTAATATGTTATGCCTCGACTGTTCAGCTCGTTTTGCACACAGGAGAAGTGTGTCCTTAGGGCCTTCTGCCAGAAGGTATTTATTGGAACCCAAACAAAGATCAGTTACTAAACTCAACCAATTAAGTTTGTTGCCTAAACCTAAGGACTATTGTTCCAAAATGCAATCCACAACATATATGGAGGAGCAGCCCACAGCTGAAAAAGATAAAATGAATTGTGGGTGGAGGTGAAACAGCTTCAAATCATTATGGAAAACAAGAAAAAAACATTATTTATGTAAAGTATGAGTTTTTCTAATGTTGTTTTTCAATGCTCTGAGCACCATAAATAAAATGCCTTTCACCTTTTGTGTATTTGGGTCAAGGCAAAAAATCTCAGGGCCAAATCCTCCGAGATCTAAGCACACAAAACTATACGCATGGCTGGACACCATTGGAGAGAAATGTTAGATTTTGTTGTAATTTATACACTGACCCTTTAAGAAACCAGAGAATGCACTCATGTCGTGGTAGAGTTGTTGGTAACGGCCAGTCAATAAGAAAAAAAGAGTACATCACTGTTGCCGCAGGTGGCAGCTCATGTCCATATCAAAGACAGCCATTCCATCATACCCTGAAGTCTCATAGCCACCTATCCTGACTCTCTCCGTCTGATACGTGTCAAAGGAAGGCCTGTGTTTATAGTGACAGGGACTCTTTTTTTTATTTTTTTTTACACGAGATGCAAATCATGTCATCTGCTTTAACTGGCTTGTTCATGTTTAATCATCTCAGAGTGAGTTTTTAATTTTTCTTGGTTCCCCCACATAATTAAAGCTTAGAGGTTTACAAGCTTACTGTCAACACAGCTCATCATTGAACGTAGGAAGAATTTAAGACTGAAGGGTTGAAACAACTAATGAAAAGTCTTGATTTTACCGGCCATATTTTGTATGAGGAAATCTTAATTTATTTGATTGTTCTTTAAGGTTGCCTGCTAGACAGAAGCTGAAGATGTGGCAGGAAAGAAGGATGCAAATACTTTAGGTTGAGCTACATTGCTGCTGCAAAGACCAGTAGTGGTAAAATTACAGAAAGAAATAGTCACAAACAAGAAAAGACAAGTAGAAAAACAGATAAAGAGAGAGCCTGACATGTGGCAAAGATTAGGAAATGGACTCGAACCCTTGGAGCCATGTGGAGATACTGGAGCAGGCTCAACTGTTTGGATGCATCTTTATCTTCCATAATGAATGAGAACGATATCTGCTGTCTGGCAGCTTCTGTGTACCCACCGGGGGAAAGATGTTATGAGATTATTGCATATACATGTGGTCCTGAGACCTTGGGGGAAGTGACGTCAGTGACGACAAGCGCAGTTACAATGAAGAAGTCAGTGTGTGTGTGTTTGCTCAATACATGGATTTTCTTTGTCTGGCTCTTTCTTCGTGGTTTTGAAGCAGGGAGGCTGTGGATGCTGCAGTAGGAGGGCATAGGTGAAGGTCCTGCACAGCTGCACAGCGGAAGGGGGGAAGGCTGTGGAAGGCTGTGGAAGAAAGCCTCCAGGCACTGGGAATGAATTAATGAGTTTCAGATTTTTTTATGAATTTATCAGCACAAAGAACTTTATTAATCTTGACATTAAATATATAGTACAGCGTTAAAGGGGAATATCATTAAATGTAACAAATTGCTTTGGTGTTTCTTAGGTCTAATGGCAAATTTATCCAATAAGTGTTTGAAATTAAAAGCCAAAAAACATTAAAATCTCGGCATTCGCCACTTTCACTCTGTCGAGGTTTGTGTTACAAAATAAAAGTTAACTAACAGAAGGAAATTTCTACCAGCTGCTTGGCAAGCAATGCAAGATATTAGTAATTATTCATGGGTATTTTAGTAGTTGTAAAGCGCAGGAACATACAAACAAACTGAACAAGGATCATCCATATTTTTCTTTGCTTTCAACCTTGTGTTCTGTGTTTAGTCTTTATTAAAACAACGAATACTTCCTTTGGTTTGGAAGTATTCATTGTTCCCAATGCAGTTACACAATGGCCTGAATTAGATTTTGGAAGTTAGAAGTTTTTATGTTAAAAATCTCTTCCTGATAAGGTAGTATTCCTGACATTTAGGCAGTTTGGATGAAATAGGAACATGTTTCATTCTTGGGAATACTGCTAGTGCAATAAAACAGTGACGGGAAGGTTTTTGAATCTTTTCTGTGCTGTATTCAGGATCCAAACTGGTCACACAGCTGGCAGAGTCGATGAAATATTGATTGAATCGACCTTTTAACTTTCCTAGTCTTTCACAATTCTACCTGGAGTGAGTTAAAATATTCATAGTCACATCAGTTGATTGATCTGACGTCAGCAGGATTCACAAAATGAACAGGTTCAGTCCGCATCTGTCATAATCATACCAACAGCACAAGTTCTGCCACCTCAACTTCACAGAGCCGGACTGTGTGACAAAACAGATGAGAGAAGAGGCTCCTCGCCATCAGAGGATGATCTAGTAACAGATGAACTGCTTCAGGGAGAATATTAACATTTAGATTTTCTGCCAGGTCACAAAGTGCAGCGTATGAGTCCATTATTAGCTCCCAGTTTTACATCTAAAGGTCTTTGGGGCAGCACAATGTCTGTTGTCGACTGTAACGGTATTTAAACAGTAAGAACTCAATAAACTATCTCGGTAGGACCACTCGCTAACCTTTTAAGCACCCAAATAATGCTTTAACTGCCAATCGGAACTGGCTTTGTTGTGCTTTCTCAATCCCTGTTGGTCTATTAGTTTGTTGTTGGACCACCATCCTAATTACTTTCCATTCATGCCTACATAGAGTATGTCACAGTTAAACAGCCTCGAGGAAGAGCTTTTCCATGTGCTAATCATTGAATATAAAACACTGTTCCATGAGGGACTTCCAAAATATCTTTGTGGGTTTCATCCTTTCTATGTGGTTATAGCTGCAATCATTCATAATAATGAATTGAAAAGCATTGCAAAGCTAATTTGTTGGTTAATTGAAGAATGGCATGGAGATTATCTGGCATAGAAAACATATTGTTTGGTTTGCTGCCAATGATTTTGATGGATTATTCCGTCCAGATTTACTAGATTGAATTATGGATCCCTGTTACACTAATCAACCAAACAGGATGGAGTTACTTAAAAATGAACCAAAATAGGGCATTTATATTGAAATTGAAAAGCAGCGAATCATGTCTGGCTTCTTCCCAGCTCAATGTGAAATAGAAATGGAAAAAACATCTGGATGAATTAGTAATGAGAGTGTCCACATGTGGAGGAGAGCAACCATTATAAAATATTAACAGTTCAACACACTGGATGTAAGATGTTAGGTGGCAGTACAGTGAATACACAAAATGCAATTTGGTCAACCTCAAGAAAGAAAAATGCAGCAGTGACTTCCGTCCTCAGTTACATTATCATCAATGTGCCACAAAGCAATCAAAAGCCGCGGCAATAATATTATTACTTTCCCTATGAGACTCAATGTCATTCATCCTTACGGTGAAAGCTGCAGAGCACATCATGTGGAAGGAGAAGACAGGGAGAGCACTGCAAGTGTCCAAATGTCAGGTGCACGAGTTCACACCACATGCAGACACCCTGTTTTGTCAGTGACACAACAGGAACAATCTATACGCACATAATGAGACTGTCGGGGCTTTATTGTAGCCCATACATCCTCCCTGTGCAGCGGCAATAATCAGAATAAACTAAACCATCACAGGAACTCAATGCAGGAGCAGCATTGGTTTGCACGTGTGTGATTCCTTCCCTGTTATCTCAAAGCAAGGTGACTGACATTTTTCAAAGAGGAAACCAGATAACTCACAACACCCTGGACCATGTTTAGTCTTCATGATTCATACACACACAGACACACACACACAAACACGTGCACCTCGCCACAGCTTCCAGCACCTTACTAGGACACAGACACACAATTAGCCAAGACCCTGACTGAATGTAATCTATTGCCATGGCACCCAGCGCCTGGATGGCCGGTATCTGTAGTAACTGAGCAACCTTACACCACATCATCACTCCAAGCACAAACTCAGCTGTGAGCCTCTCCTCCCAGGCTGCAGTGGCAGCCTACCGGTGTTTGGCCGCCACTCTCTGCAGAAACCCCCCACGCCAGCTTCCTCTCACCCTATTGTCTTATTGTGACCCACTATCGCCTGCTGTCATGAGAGAAAGGAGGTACTCACCATGCTTTCCCCCCACGGCGGAAGACAGGAGGCAGGTGGAGCGAGCAGAGGCTGCAGTGGCGGAGGAATCCCCCGGTAGTGTATGTGTAAAAGTGTGTGAGAGGGAGCATGGAAGTGTGCATGTGTGTAAGTGTGTGTGTGCGTGTGTGTCTGTGTGTATGTGCGTATGTGTGTGTGTGTGTGTGTGTGTGTGTGTGTGCAGGGAGTCAGAGCTGATCCAGCAGATGCAGACAGGAGCCACCAATAGAATGAGGAGAATGAGAGAGGAGTGTGTGAGAGACGGCGGGAGGGAGAGAGGGAGAGGCAGCAGAGGAGGGGTCTGCTAGCATTACATCATGGACTAGGGAATGGTAGGTTTGCAGGAGGGGGGGTGGGCTACGGGTGGGGGAAGGTGTGTGTGTGTTTGTGTTTGTGTCTGCATCACCATCACTGTATTATCTCCCTCTGCAGCGGACCACAGGTTGATTAAAGGTTGTGTCCATGCTGCATACAGTGCAGTGTCGTCATGGTGGCTGCACCTGTGTGTGTGTGTGTGTGTGTGTGTGTGTGTGTGTGCGTACGGTGTGTGTGCGTGCGTGCGTGTGTTTGTGTGTGTATGTGTTTGTGTGTGTCTGTGTGTTTGTGGTTGTGGACATATGAGCAAAACAACAGCAATAATCAAGAAGGTATAATCATCACACCACATTTCATAGATCATGTACCCAAACCTCCTGGAAACTATAAATAAGCATCCTCACAGCTTTCATGTACAGATACTTTCCAGATGCTGATTTTCATTTATTTTTTTCTATTACTTCGATGTCATAGAGGCGAACAGTTGGCTGCATATAGACATTAAAAAAAAACTCAAACCCACCCCTTTCCACCACACAGCCTCGAGCTAATGGCTCCCTTGTCAGTTTGAAAAAGCACTGATGGACACCCTGTTAGGAAGTCACTGACATTTCAGGTGAGTGATTCCAAACACTTTCTGCTGGCTGTGACATAGCACGTCTCTAAGTGGAAGAGAAAAAACACATACACACACAGGAAGGAGAGAAAGAGAGGGAGGAAAAGGCGTTAGTAGGAAAACAAAGACAGCTCAGGGTCATTCTTGCACCTCTGCTCTGTCTGTACCAATCTGGCACCAGACAGGCAGAAAACGAGATAGGAGGGATGCAGGTGGCAGAAACATGTAGATAAGGAAGTCTTTCCTCCCAGCTGTCATCATTCATTTCCATAAAAGTATGTGTTGATCTCTGCTTTAAGTGACTTAAAGCACATCTTTGTAGTGTACGCTCAGTCAGGATGCAGCTACGACATGTCTTTACTTGTAAGAAATGGTCACACTGCAAAGGGGCCACACGAAGCAGGTGGGGGCCGAAAGCTTGCTGACGCAGTGACCACTCGTTGGTGAACTTCTGTAGCTGTCACAGGGTTATCCCGATGGACCCAGGACCTTCATTATCGGCGATCGGTGAGGACTATCTTCGCAGTTCAAACTGTAAAAGGAGGTTTGAATTGTAAAAATCCATTTGGCCACCGTGGAGGCATCAATGTCCTAAGAAAACTGTCTCGACTGCAAACTTAAAGGCGTAGGTTTTAAAGAGTAGGTGGGTGAATTCAACATATTGACCAGAGGAAACATACCTGGAACATTTGAACTTGGCAACAAAAAAAAAACATTGCAGGGAACACTGCTAACAATAGGACTTTCTCTATTTTGGACACTCTGGCTTTCCGTCCCCTCAAAGGTCAGTATTGTCAAGGCGACTTGTTGTTGGGGAATGGTGCACATTTCTCCACGACATTTCACAGTTTTATGGCGTGTCCAGGCCTTTAGATATCACTGGCCAAAGACACGTTCATCACGTGTGATCCTCCAGGAGTGGCAGCGGGGCTTTGTTTGAAAGATGACAAGCACAATGATTCAGCACTCAGCGGTGACACAGGTTAATGCGACACCGTCGCTGTTACCATACTTTTAGAGTACAGGAGAAAATCTCAGTGGGGAAATAAACAATAAAAAGGTTCCACTAAGTCTGAATGATTGATGATTCTTCTCTATTTAACATATTTATGGGACATTTATTGTTGCAGCTTTTAGAACTGCTGCCACTCACGCTTTTCCTGCCAGTATAATTTCATGCGATATTGAATACTTTTTCACACAAACCTTCCCATAATGATTCTTGCTGATGTTTCAAGTTAAGGCATGTTTTGTCCATAATCAGTAATTGTCTAAAGAATCTCCTCCTTTTACATCTCCCACATCGAAATAGCTGACTGGGAATCCTCCATCCATCTTCTGTGAGATTGGCGGAAAAAATCAGAACAGTGCCTCATTTGAACTAATTTCAAGGCATTTGTTGGGCAATGAGGAAGGAAAAGGGAAATTCAAAGTTAAACGCCATGTGTCTATTCAGAGGGGATGCTGCAGATGTTTTAATTTCAGCAACATCTTTTTTTAAATTGTTTACATCAACATGTGAGCATGCTCTAAATAGGTTTGACCTTTTATTTGTCACAAGCCATTAGATATCCTCTCGACTCACTAATGAAATGCGACAAAGTGGATGTGACTCTTTTTGGCAACATGTTTGCCCATAACATGTTCGCTTTCTAGACTGATGCCATGTTTATTGTAGAAATCACTGTGAAAGACTGAAAGCGACATTGATATACTATACATTTAACACATGCAGTGTGAAATCTGTATTTATCAGAGTGGTAACAGAATATTGGACGCAGGAACATGCAGGATTCATGGCTATTCAATGATTGGTATAGTCTGCAAAAGTCACATTTTCACTTTAATTGAAGGATAAAACAGCACCCTGAAGCTGTTTCAATAACTTTAAAGTACCGTAATGGTAATTTATTGACTATAGTGGCCAGCTTGTATTTGTGTAAGTTCCAGTGAAGCTGTATCTTCTTGGTCTTACAAAAACAAAAATAATGCCCTGTTGGGAAGGGGCCACATCTAAAGTCAACATGGTGGCAGGGTTCCCAGGCTCTGGAAACTAAGCACCGGTTATGACCGCTGACATCAGTATGGCAGGCCAAAGTGCAATACATCAGTGTGGCATATGCACACACAATGCTCCACTGGTTGAATGACATAGAAGAGATGTGTTGCCCCTTTCCTTATCTTGGGATTTAATTAGCACTTGTGGAACAATGTTTGCTGTGCAGTTAATCAATAAAACAGCTAATGTAAGAGGAGTTCCTGCAGTCATGAAATTACATTATGTGCAGATAATGACTGAGTTGATCGGCATTTACTCACAGCATATAGTAGATATAGGTGTAAATAATCTGAAAGTTTAATAAACTAAATCAAATTCAGCCATCATTCATTTTATTGCTCACAGACAGGTCAAAATGTCTTCTGTGAGAAACGCCAATCCACTTTTTACACTGCAATATGAATGCTACTCGAAAGACACCATAACATTTGTACGATAAAGTGTCATACCTGCAAACAGTCCTCCTTTTCCAATCGGCTCATGGACATTTTGACATTTGGGTCCAAGGAAAGGACTTCTGGTGGTTCTACAGTTGATGGAGCTGTGGGTTTGTCTCGCAGTCGAGGCAAAGCTAGATCAAGAACTGTTGGACACAGCATTTCCTGCACACACATTGTGAACATTTGGCAGAAGCGAGAGCTCAGACAGAACAGATGTTCTTCAGATGACTACAGTCCAATGGACACGGGCCAGTTTTCTCTTATCTAAGATGATTTGTGGGGGGATTTTGATTAAATTCATGGTGAATAGTCAGAAATACATATGGGGAGTAAATGGGACCACGTGCAACATAACATAGGTAACCCAGCTGGGATGTTGCAAATACATGATATACATCTTAATCAACTTGGCCAGGGTAGATGGGCATATATATATATATATATATATATATATATATATATATATATATATATATATATATATATAGATAGTTAGATAGATAGATAGATATACATATAGATTGATAGAATACCAAAAAACCTGCTGTTCGAAAAAACATTTTCAGAAATAGGTTATCCCTCTAAAAGTATCATTAATGGCAAATATCAGAACATCGTTTGAATTAAAATATCTTGTTCACCAGGTGGTGGCAGATCTAAAGTCAATGAGTTTTGATCTAATGACATATTTCCAATATGCCTCATTTGTTCTTCATTTATATAAATGAGTCTGTATTTGTATCCCTGAAAAAGACACTTGAATTACACTTCATCCATGACACTTCTGCATACAGAGCCAACATTCTAGAAGCAGATATCATCTCTCAGTTGGTTAGAGATAAATAAAATTATCAGTGTAAAGTCCTACAGGATGTATTTTACTCTGTTACCAATGACTGCATAATTTCAAGCGTGTTCATTTTTTAGTGCACTGAAGACCATATATCTAATGAAGCAGACATGAGAATAGATCAAAGTATCCATTCGCCCTGGTCTGGATACCCGGAAAATGCTCTGTGTGCGCTGTGAGGCACATTCTCTGATATTGGGCTTCTCAATTTTAGACACTGCCTAAGCAGCACGAGTTATGTTTTTTTTTTTTTTTTTTAATAATAATGTTTTAAGTAACTTCTCTTTTTCTCCCTCAAAAGGGAGTGTGGAGTATCTTAAGGCACACAGGTGTCCCCTGGTGTCTCCAGTTATCCCTATCAGTGCAGACCCCCTCTTCTTTCACTACCATGCCTGCACTGTTCCCTGTTGCCTTGGCAACCCTATGGCCAGGCCTCATTCACTCTGGATACACAGGGACTTCTGTTCTTGCCCCCAAGCAGCTGAAGAAGGACTCGCTAAGGAAGGTTGCGCAGAGGAAAAGGTGCATGCTTGTCCTTTCTTTCTCCCCCCCCCCCATTGAGACACTCGCATGACCAGAAACAGGAAAATAGCCCCACAGAATAAAGCCTGAGCAAATACATCTGGTGCTGAATACTGCACTGCACATATATTCTGAAAACTAGAACGTAAAGGTCGACTGCTCTGAAGGCTCAACACCCATGAGGTTTAGGCCAAAGAGGTGCAATCTGTTCCAACCCAAAAGGAGTGGCAAACAGGAATACAATGGTGTGTTGTGTCAGATTGTTTCCATTACGAAGACATCACGTCTCTCTTGATTTCATCCACTGCCTCGTCCATTCTGCAGAAATTGTGTTGTTCAGGACAAAAAGGTTCAGCTTTAAATAGTTCAACATTTTCTGAAATAAGCACATTTGTCTTCTTTCAGAGTTAGATGAGAAGAAAGAAAGTGTATTAAGTACATTTAGGTTTATTAGCATTAGTCTTTTTGCATTCATAATTTCTACATTAAGCATGCACTTTTAGTTGATTTTGTATTGTCAACATATAAGTTATTTTATCTTTAAGTTGCATTGATATCATGTGTCTTTCCTGCTGGTCCAGAGGGCTTCCGGCCTCCGCCATAAGAGATTGACGGATGCAACTACGATGTTAAATGCCTTCTCCTGACCCCTGAGATATAATATAGTTTGTATTTCAAACTTACTTTGTTCAGTTTGCTGTATTCTAGTTCTGTTCTGTTCCATTGACTTCTTTAAGGGCAAATTAAGTAAACAATATATTAATTTCTTTATCCAAAAGCCTGTGTCCTGTGACTTGCTGCTCGGCCAATCACAGACACAATACATTCGGTAACATCAGTCAGATGTCAACTGCTCTGTGAAGACATCAAGTCTAATCTAACAGAACCAAAACGGGAAATGTGAAGACCGTCCAGCTGGCAAAATGTTGTCTTCCTTCAAAAGTGAAGTAAAAAAAGAAACGAAAACAGCACAGATAGCCTCGCCTGCCACTGTGTTCAAATAAACAACACAGGTTTTACAGCACTAGGATAGCAAAACCCTTAATCTCCAGCTAAAGAGATCTAAGGCTGACAAGAGGAGGGCGGTTGTTGTCGTGCCGTCGCACCAGAACATCGACACCATAGAATACAATACGTACAGGCCGAGGGGCCCTTTCCCATGCTCTGATTCAAATGATTTAATGAAGTGTCAAGAGAATGGTTATCACTTTGTCTCCTCAGCTGTAGCTCATCAGCTTTAATTGCCTGGTTTTGTCTTGAAGGAAGTTTTAATTGTTTGGTGTTTGTGTGTGTGTGTGTGTGTGTGTGTGTGTGTGTGTGTGTGTGTGCGTGTGTGCGTGCGTGCGTGCGTGCGTGCGTGCGTGCGTGCGTGCGTGCGTGTGTGTCTTCCCTTTGGCAGAACAAATTGTTCTGTTCTTAACAAGATCTTCCAGTTTCATGGACTGTCTGGTCAAGGGCCTCTCAGAGCTTAGGGGGGGGGGGGGGAGAATGAGAGAGTCAGGTGCAGCCTGAAGTACATCCTGTATCTGAGAACCAACACACTGAAGGCTTTATCCTGCCATGTTACTGGTATATTAGACCTGTTCTCCGTCGCAGCATGCAAATACTTTGTAGAAATAGTCGGCATTTATTAGCTTCCAGATCCAGCGAGGGTCGAAAAACAGATGCAGAAACAATAACTTATTTTAATGATTAAGTGGGTTAAGAGATTGGGAGGGAGACAGAAACAGGATGTCCCTCAGCCTGAAAGCATCACTTAACCCTGTTTCATGAGACAGCTGAGGAGGACAAGAAAAGGGACTAATATGGAGTTTTCTTGGAGAGATCCCTGAGTGTGACCGCCCCGGGTGAAAGGCAGAACAGCTTGTTTTATTGACACTGGCAATGAGAGACACAAATTGCTTGAGTAACCTAATAAGATAATTTCTCAATCATAAATCCAAACAATGACTTAAGTAAAAGCTTTATGAGAACGACATAATCTGTCACCTCCTGACCTCTTTCTTCTGCTTCCATCAGCTTGACAGATCGTTCACAACAACTGAGAACTCCCAAGCGTTGCTCCCAAACCTTATATGGGTTCCTTAGAGCTGACCCCTGCATGATATCTAGTTGATTATCCGTAGCCCAGAGATACACAGATTGTTCCCTTTTGAGGGTACACAATAGACAATGTCACAGGTTAAATTACTTTAGTCAGCTAGCTTTTGTCCCTTGTTTTAAAGGTCCTGAAAACTCGTTTTCTACATAACATTAATTATCTGTGACTAAATAAGTATAATTATTTGTTAATGTTTATAAATATCATCTAACTTTATCAGAACTGTGCGGGTGTGGTTTATTCAGAGTTTACTAACCCAAGCAAATAGCCACACATAACCCCACAAACAATATTACATTTTGATTTGAATGTTGCTTCATAATATTGATCACCTTCTTTCAATTGAGACCCATCCACTTCAAAACAACAACTCTGAAATATCTTATGTGAAAGGATTGGAATTGTGTTTGTGTAAGCTATGAACAATATGCCTTTTGGGAATATGTGTTTTCAGAGCATTCAAAGATTCAAAGTATCCCTAATATCCACAATGTTATGATAAGATTTTAAAAAAAACTACAATGAAAAAACTAAAACCAAAATAAAAAAACTAAACTAAATGAAATCCGACCAATCCATATTAATCCACTGCTAAAAATGTGTGTATAAAATACACTATTTACTCCTGTTTTAGTAACATTTTATAAAGACTGCAGTGACGAGCTGTCTTCAAACCATGAAGGGACGTTCATGACATCTTCTTAACAGTATATGTGTTCAGTTGGGATCAATTGGTTTAGTGCTGAGAGACAAAGGAAACGGGGGAAGTTGGAACATATTGAGGGACAGACTAACACACTGTTGTTGTTTTTTGTTTCACTTTGACAATAAGAAAAACATAGAATGACTCCATCCTTTTCCTTTAACTCAGTTGCCAATGTATAAGTCATGAGTGAAAGCAACTGGTGAGAGTCAGCCAGCAAAGCAGCCAGTTGCTCACCTGGTCAGTGAGGCAAAAGAGACGACTAATTGTACAGTTAGTCTATCTTTCATTCTGTGCGTCTGCCAGTCAGTCAATCAGTCACACAGTCAGACTGCAATGCAGCCAGCCAGCCAATTAATCAGCTCGGCAGCCAGTCATCCACAAGAGTGATGACATAGTGGGAACAGAAGAGAAATGGGGAAAAAGCTGACGGAAGGTTTTCCTTCAACGACGATAAATAGATCTGAAGCACTTTACACACTTCAGCAGGATTGCCGAGAGGAAGAAATAACTGAATTGGTGAATTAATTCATCTAAAAATGAGTTCCTGTTTGAGTTGAAGGAGCAGTGTGTAGGATTTAGTTGCATCTCGTGGTTGCAAGTTGCATCCAACTGAATACCCCGGCACTCACCCCTCCCTTTCCAAGGGTGTTGAAAAACAGCTGGCCTTCGGGTTACAACAGAGTTTGTAGTTTCAGGTCATTATACACTAATGAAAACTAAGTTTTGAAGATTATATTCCATTTCTGCCAATAAATCCCCCTAAATCCTACACTCTGTTGCTTTAGGTTGTGTGTTAATTGTGTAAAGATTTGCTACACAACCTGAAGTCGTACTCTATCGGTACATGTTTTACTCACCACCAATAACAAGAGAGATCATCTGCAATAAATCTTCAATCCAATTGGAAAGGCACCATGAAAACCTCATTGTTCCCCCTCTGTGATTGGCTGTATATAATCTCTCAGCGTCATGTGCAAATGTCAGCTCGGCCCCATTGGGCCTGTTTAAATGTTAAAGGCATTAAACTCCCAAGAACCAAGAAGACTGTCGAGCAGCGGCCGACGTCCATTCACAGCCCGGTTGGAGGAAGGCTGTTCAACTGATTGTCTTATTGTAACTAATGTGACGGCAAGGGGAGCCTTCGGTGGACACCCTTGATACGTCTCAACAGTGTTTTGTGCAAGATCCAGTCCAGGAATGAATACACACATATATTCTGCACTAAACACACCAACAAGGGGGAGAGGGAACGTCTTTGTTAGTGCCGTGGTGATGTCAGCCATCTGACGATTCTCATGTTGATGAGGTCAACTTCCTCCCGGTAAATGGGAGCGGATTCATGGTGCTCTTGGCTGCGCATGCCTTTCCAAATGATCTTTTGACTTCACACCAAGGGTGGGGAGTATTCTTACACTGGTGTTGTGAGTTCACTTTCCTCAATTAAATATGTTGACGTTTGGTGGAAAATGTTAATTTCAAATGTAATCACATTGTTTTCCTCAGTAACGCAGTATTCAAGTTACAAAATATAATTCCAACAGAACTCTGGTGTATGCAGTCAATTTAAATCGCTGTCAACATCTCGCAAATTCCTTTGGTTTGGCTCTTTTCTTCGTCTACTGTCAGAACACGTGTGTGCACGGGGGAAAGAATGTAATCAATGCTGCATTTGGCCGAGGAGGCTGCATGCTTTCACAATTTTACTTCAGGGAAAGAAAAAAAAACTTCACTGCAAAATTGAAATTGTGGTGTGGCAGCGCAACATCAATATGTGACACAAAGAAATACATGTCCTATTATAATGGTGAGAATGCTAAAACACCTCGTGACAAACTACAGAAGTGCTCGTCCATGAGAAACAGACGGGCCGAAGCTCGGCGACGTGGTGACCTGCTGTACTGAAAAGCTTGCGCTACCCACTCACAATAGCCCCCTGAGCCTTTCTCAAATTTCCCCCAATATTGTTCTGTTTACTTCCCCCCTGACGGCATCATTACACAGCCTTTCGTTCAATAAAAGGTAGCTGAAGAGGAAAAAATAAAGCTTTCTGAGCAAACGGTCTGTTGATAGTGGAGAAATAAGTAGTGTGTCATATATAACTTTTTCTTATTCTTCCACAACATAATTAATCAATGTCAAACACTTAAACATGTTATTAAAGGGAAACCTCTCTATGTGCATATACAACAGACTACGGTGGATAAAAGGAGGAACAAGAATTCGGACAAACACTAACATGACGTGTGTCGTGGGAATGTAAAGCAGTGTTTTATTTTTTATTTGGCTGCAGGGACTGAGCACAGCAGTCAGAGCACATTTCTACACAGCTGGACTAAAGAATTGTGTAATTTTTCTCGCGAACAATTGATTCAGTACTAGTGCGCTATGCAGAACCGTAATTAAATGTGCATGTATTCTTGATGCTTGTTGGTCGTTGTCATTGCATGTGTTTCTGTGAGAACACGTTACCATGACGTGGAACGAGGAGTGCGCTACAGTATGATCACTTCTTCTTAACTCAACAGACCCCGACTTTTTTTAATTACAATTTGCAGTCTTCCTCCCAAACGGATGTTGCCTCAAGTGACATCACTTGAGGCAATTTATCTACAAAGAGCTTCCTCTGCAGCCACAAAAGGCTTTCGACAACTTGCAGTATTCCTTCCCCAGTCTTTAATATGTAAAGTTGGACTTTACTTTGATACAACAACCAAAACATTGAGTGCTGCACACTGTATTAAGAGATAAACAAATATGTCTGTCAATAGCATTCACATCTTTGAAAAACCTCCAGAAGCTCTGCAGACTTCTCTTCAAACACATGCTGGTCTCTCCGTTTGAAGCAAGGATTTCGGTCTAAAACTTTCTGCAAGCATAATCTCTGCCAAAAAAAACCAACCCAATGCCAAACAAACAGAAACGATACTGTGGCAGAGCCAGTGCTGAGTATATGACCTGCTCATCATATTTGTGAATATGAATTTGAATATGTTACTGAAGGCGCTGTGGAGCTGAGCGTTAACATAACACTTTGAGGTCCATTGCCGAAGAGGATAAACATATTTATTCAGCCTTTCCTCACCTTTGGCTTCAAGAAAACGCTGATCCATGTGTAGGGAAATGCAGTTTCGCTGGTTTGTGAGGCAGCATAATTGTGCCCGTCGAGGTGCCTGCAGCTCCCACACCATCAATAGACAATACAAGACAAGAGCAGATGCAGCTTTTGCAATACAATGGGCTCTGACAACATGGAATTACAGCCTCTGCTGCTGAAAGTGGCTTTTTATTTCTGTGCTCCTGGGAATGGCAATAAGGGTGGGACACATATTGAATAATAGCATTGATTCTCATACAAAGAGCCAAGTGGCAAAAAATGAGGCAAAGCTAGCATCTGCACTGATCTGTCACTCCCAAATCTCCTCCCAATCTATAAAGAAAGAAAAAAACAATGCAGAGGAAACACTGGATGTGAGATGATTCATGGAGAGGCAGAGGCATGTGATACATCAGCCTCTCATCCAAAAAACCGAGGAGCATATGGTGTGCAGAGCTGTGTGTTCATGCATGTGGGCCTGTGCTGAGCTCACTGAACAGCTGTGAGGCAGGCTGCAGGTGAAAGATGAGTCAAGTCCTAGGGGGAGGCATCAATCATTGATGGACTGACACATCTGAGAAGAAAGACATGAACGAGTGAGACAGAAGGGGAGCCCGGAGAGAGCGGACACCAAACACACTCTTACACTGTTGAGTTCTGACCTTGTTGAGAAGTAGGAGAGTCAACGCTGTCCGGCCGAGCCCATCCCAGCGCATATGAATCCAGTCAGCCCAGAGGGGAAAGAAAGGATGTGATGCAACATATGACAGGGGCTCTTACAATGAACGGTTGTTTTCCAGAAACATGCATCATATGCTGTATTTAAGCACCAGTCTGCCAATCAATAGCTTATTAATGCCAAAACTTAGATTTGTGCGGATCCCTAGGTGCGTTATTGTGCTTCAGGAAAAAGTGACACTTGTTTGCGACCAATTCCAATATTGCCTCTCCTTTTAGCTCTTCAAAAAAAAAAAAAAAAAATACATGACTCTTTAGCTTCTAATTACTATTCTAGGTTCACCAGCTAGCCATGAACATTGCCTGTCTAAAAGAGGACCTATAAGAGGCAAAAAACAACCCTTCAGATTGGGGTGATATTTGTCTGTGGATTCGGAACTATGAATGTCTTTTCTTATTACACATCTTCATTTGATTAATTTCCAACATTAAGAATATTGATTAATGCAGCTTCAAGATTGAATAGAAGCAAAACAAATTGCACCATACAAATTCTACAGGATGACTTTACTTATGGATATACCATCATGGACGGATGTTTCAGTCTGGGGGAAATTGTAATGGATGTCTTTGTTCTAGTCCAACTTTATGATTTACACTAATAGGACAGATGGAAAAAAAAGTTGCATGATTTTTATCCATTTTATCTGGGATCCATAGAAAATAACAAATATCTGGACCTGATTTATGGCTAAACATATAGTGCAGTTTGCAGATGTTATGAGTCCTCCAAAAGGCCTCTAGGCAAGAAAGAGAATGGATTAATCAAAATATGATCACATTGAGCATCACATAAAAATAATTGACTCATTAGTATTTGTAGAAAACTGCTGTTCCAAAAACAAAGTACGAAACAGAAAGAAAGTTCACATTTGTTTACGGAAAGCCACTGAAAAAAAATGTTTATCACAGAAACAGTTCTCTTGTAGCACAATTTGAATCCCATTTCTTCCAGAGTGGCACACAGCATCTCTGACCCAGTTTACTTTTTCTCCTTTATTTGGAATGTTTCTCTTTTATTTTTAACAATCAGAAGTGGGCCTTAAATTACATAAGATTGAGAACGCCTGTATTGAAGCTCCTTCGAGAGAGGAGAAGAAGAAGAACCCATCACTGCCCACAGTACCGTCAGGGAGGAGTGGCCATTGCTCCGCTTTCATGAAGACAATCGGTCTTTGAGTGTTAAAGTGAGTCACTGCTAACAGGATGTGCTTCAGGTTCATCCCAGGCTCATCTTTTGACCTGCTCAGTATTAGATAACCTTTAACTGATGGGTGTTAATATATGCAAGAAAGTATGTGTGAAACTATCACACAGGAATGTGTCTCAGTGACATATGAGTCAGTGGCCATGTGTGTTGCTTTAATGACTTCTGATGGATGTGCTTCTCACTGATGGGAGCAGGCAAGGTTAAAGTCTTTCCTTTTCAGTCCAGTTATCTCTTTGGAACCTTTCTTTCAGGTCTACCGAAAAGCACAACTATCTAAAAGACTGGAGAAACTAAAAGAACGGCAAAAAGAGAGGTTAGCACCAAAATGCAAGTCTGTGAAAAGCAGCTTTCCAAAGAGTTTTGTTTTTCTATACTAACAGCTGAATGACAGGTTGTGCACGTTCCTTCAGACACTTGAGATGTCCTGAGAGTGAAGTACAGTCAGTTCAAAGCCCCTCTCTCATATTTTTAGCCACGTGGCCTCTGTGACACTTCACTTGCCTGCTGCAAGTTCTCACCAGCGTTTCTCTTCCTGCTACAACTATGAAACAATAAAGACACTGACCCACTCTTTCTTTTAATTAATCTGAATGTAATGAAGAGTGGACATCTGTTTGATCTAAAGGTTCACAAAAATTACAACTAAAAAACACCGCGTGGGTAAGCCATGCAGAAAGTTACATTTTGTTGTTGTTGAAACTTAAGATATCCTCTCCAGTGTCGTGTGGTGCAGCCCCAGCACAATGATAATAGATCATTTTCATGTATTGAAAAGGGTTCAAGTTTAACTTCAATTAACTGCAACAGGACTTTACAGACAAAACATGTTGGTTACTGTGGACAATACACCAACCTTGCAGTCAAATCTATTGCCAAACAAAGGTATACAAAAAACAAACAAGTTCTAATATTGCTTGTTGATGACACACTGTGCCACTCCTCCCCATGATTTAGATTCTAGATCAAGCCCTAAATATATCTTTGTTTCTTTTTGCCTTCTTCCCAAAAAACAGATAGACATGGAGTCACAATAAGTGGAGGTGTTTGCCGTAACGTAGTCCGAGAGCTCACCAATTGTCATATACTGCCAGCCTTAGCTTGTGTTTCTTTAAGACTGAATTAATCTGCAATTAGGGATTATCTATCAGTAAAGGTCATCTTTTTGACCATTCCCTTGGTTTGGTATCAAATGTACAGTGAACATATTTGAGTCATCACTAAGATATGCTTTCTGCATTCCAAACAAACGGTGCCATCTTGCTCCGAATTACATTGCAGCCCGCACTGCTGTCGATAGCGCTCCCTCTCAATACTCAACTAAGTTCAGAAATTATTGTCCCTATTAGTCAGTTAGACACAAAAACATGGGAAAATAGGATTCAGGTTAAAAAATACAGAAGTTCCTCTCTCAGTATGTGTGTGCTTTCCCCACCAGTACAGAACCACATAAAAAGACGAATGGTCAATATTTCATTGATCAACTCGGTAGTTTTGCCAGAGTGAAGCTGTTTATTAAAAATAAAATCCAATACCCTTTGTGATATAAAGTAGAAAGTCCATACACTTTCGCTCACACTTAGTTCAGGCCACCCGCAGTAAATAAACCCGTGGTTTAACATCTCGTTCCAGTTTCAAAGAGTGAACAAGGGACATGTCTTTGCCCTTCTGTTAAGGACCAAAGACTCATGTGGATTCAGAAGAGAGAACGTTTTCAATAACTCAGATGGATACAGGTGGGTGGATTTCCCCCAGTCTGAGTGTCTACATCAAACAGAGGCAGCACCTGTGCTAGCTGCTCACCTCGGGCTACAAAACACTCTGTTTTTCAAGGAGCGAGGGAGAAACCCCTTACAGGTGCACGGCTTACATCCTCCAGTCCACCAAATCAAAGCGTTGCACTGCAGCCGGATAGAAACCAAGCTGACTGAAATGTCTTCTCTCCCAGATGAACAAGATTGCTCGTTCACATAAAAGCTGCTCTCTGCTTCTGGGGATGTGAATGCATCCCGCAAGTGTTTTTAACTGGACAAGGAGCAACAAGCATGTGGAATATTTGGTTCTTGACTGCATTCTGAAAAATCCAGTATAGCCTTCGAAAACATCTTAGTTAAAATAGAGTAATATTTTGGTTTAGCGATAATGCCCGACACGATAACAGATGTATCTGTATTGAAATAAGCAGGAATAATCTGATTCTGGACAGGTTTGTCTTTGTTTTGAAACAATTGAAAATGACCAGCAGGCTCTGCAAGGGAAAAAGTGGAACAAGAACAATGAAGTGTTTGCTGGTCTGGTTTCCATGCTGATTATAAGTGCAGCTTTCAAGGGAACTTGACGTGTCGGTGCCATTTCCAACTCCACGTAATGCGGATATCCTTCTCAGACGTGAACACATTTCCAACATGTGAAAAGAAAACATCAACATTAATAAAACACGTCGTTAGTCTGCCAAGAAGCAGAGTGCAACACATTTAAAGTGGAATAACAATTATTGCTAATTAATTCTGAATATTTTCCTTAAATCATACTTCATTTTGATGCTTTTTTAATGTATTCAGTCTGAGCTCCACAATTCCCACATTGGATTTCAATTGCCTTCGAATGCAAGACGGATTTATAGGAAACAATGCAGCATGTAATCCAGCATCGTGTCAGGACTGTATTAGGTTACGCTGCTGCTTCGTGTTGAAACTATTCAACTGGTGAAATATGGGGTCATTTATATTTTGAAAAGCAACAGGAAACGCTACGTATTTGTCACTGAGCGGCAACAGGAGCCCTATAAATAAAAGAGGTTATCATTAAACGGCCCTGGTGGTAACTAGTATCTTTCATTATCGTATTAAACTGCCTTCGTTGTTGCAACGGTAACCGCGGGGGTCGCCAAATTAACCAGGAATAAAATCTTAAAGGGACATTTCACCCCAACTTCAAAAATACATATTAAAAATACTGTATATGTTTCTGTCATAAAGAGCTTATAACAATGAGAATGTTTCACACTCAAGATAGAACATGTCTCTGATGGGCCGTTTAAGTAGTAATGTGGGGATTGGATTGCTGTTTGTTCAATTTGTTCAGTGTCTGTGTTCTGTGAACACTGTGCTCAAGCAATTAGAAGGTAGCTAGAAGGTATCATCAGTGCTTTTTACCAATAAAGCCTTAAAGGTTGATGCATGGTGGGAAACTCAGGCTGTGTGGGTGCAAATAAACCTGGAGGACATGTGTCCACGAGAAGTCAGCTTTCAAACAAATAGATGTTAAAAAACACACATTGGAATATAAGAGTTACACAAGTCTGAGTGTGTGTGGTAAAGCAAGGCCAGGCAAGTTTATTTGTAAAGCACATTTCAACAACAAGGCAATGCAAAGTGATTCACATAAAACCATTAAAAGCATCAAAGCATAATGCAAAAGAAAACAAGATTTAAAAACAGTCAAAAGCAAGAAATAGAGTTGTAGTGCAGTTAGAGAAATGAAATGCAGTAGTGAGATGCAGAAATTGATTGATATCCTTGAATCTGGTTCAATTAAAGGAAACAGCAAATAGAAAAGTCTTCAATCTGGATTTAAAGGAGCTGAGGGTCTCAGCAGACCTGCAGCTTTCAGGGACCTTGTTCCTGATGTGTGGAGCAGAAGACTGAACGCTGCTTCCCCGTGTTTAGTTCTGACTCTTGGAACAGAAAGTAGACCAGTCCAGACGACCTGAGGGGTCGGGATGGTTCATAAGGTAGCAGCAGATCACAAATGTATTTAGGACCTAAGCCATTAAGTGCTTTATAAACTAGCAGCAGGATTTTAAAGTCCATTCTTTGTTGGACAGGAAGTCAGTGCAAAGACCTCAGAACTGGAGTGATGTGATCCACTTTCTTAGTCTTAGTGAGGACTCAAGCTGCAGCGTTCTGAATTAGCTGCAGCTTTCTGATTTACTTTTTACAGAGACCTGTGAACACACCGTTACAGTAGTCAAGTCTACAGAAGATAAATGCATGGACAAGTTTCTCCAAATCCTCTTCAGACATCTTCAAAACACCAAAGCGGTGGATAATTTGTCTAAATCAAGAAAGGTTAAAATAAGGGAGAATGTGCAGGCCATATTGATTACTGCTTGTTGAAAACAGACATTGTGAAGAGGTGGTAATAAGCGTCTCCCTTTTTCAGTGGACTCCAAGTCTCAAACAAATGTATATATATATGTATATATATATACATATATATATATATATATATATATATATATATATATATATATATATATTGTATTTTATAATATCCAAGGATCATTTGATTTATTTTACCCTGATGTAACCACATTTTAGGGGTGGCTGAAGATAAATCAAGTAAGCTATACGCCTTGCACTCAAGTAATCAAATACACCGCAGAATCCAAAGGAATGTTCATATATATTTTTCCTCAAGTGTTATTCATCTTGATATGGAGTGGGAGTGTACTTCAGCCATCACAGAGGTCTCACTTTTAACTGCAAAGATGGGCGTGATATTCACCAACTTCTCTGACTCATGTCCTCAAGTGTTTTATTCTGTTTTTCTTTCTTCAAATGGTAGAAATGTAGCAGCCATGAGCGAGCTGCATGATGTCAGCCCTCCATGACGGCCTGCATGTGTTGAGGTTATTAACAACTTGTCAACAAAGGCGTCTCTTCCCTTTTCTTGTCTGTCTGTGGACAGTCTGCCTGACAACTCTCACACATTTGACACTGGACACTCCTGAACAAACCTATCTGGAGCTGTAAATCCTGAAATAGGCACAAGCACTTGGTCAGTGTGGCATCGAGGAGGAAGCCCTGTGGTTTTTACTGGTCTCTCATCAGGGGCGAGAGCGACCTCAGCTATATTAAACCCCCCACTTGAGTGGGATTCTCCAGAAACTCTGACCCCACTGTGGCATTCACTCTGATGTCATAGTTCACATGCGTTTCCTACAATTCTGTGGAATGTGTGTGCAACACCTTCAAGTCAATGCTGAACAGCATTGTAGCATTACTTTTTAGAAAGAGAGTCTTGCACAACAGCCCGTGCACTGTAAAAAAAGGTTGGGAAAACTGAAGCTGTACTCTGGGTTTCTACTGCGACCTCAATCAGGACCAATGAGGCTCAGCTGTGTGAGCAGAAACGCTGCCAGGTGGCAAGAAATAGAACAAATTACAAATGTACTCACTAAATACGGGGCTACTCGTGGATCCTAGAGTCCAACCAATTTGGATGGGAGCCAGAGCCTTCAGTTATCAAGCTCCTCTTTTATGGAACCAGCTTCCACTTTCAGTCCGGGAGGCAGACACAGTCACCTCATTTAAGAGTAGACTTAAGACTCTCCTCTTTAATAGTGCTTATAGTTAGGGCTGAATCAGGTTTGCCCTGGTCCAGCCCCTAGATATGCTGCTATAGGTTTATAGCTCCTCTCTCCTCTTCTCTCTCTCCTTATGGATGAATTTACATTTCTCCATTGCACCTTACTAACTCTGCTTCCTCCCCGGAGTCTTTGTGACTTCACATCTCATAGGGTCCATTGAACCTGGCGGTGTCTGATGCCTGGTGAGCCGACCTCCCGCGTTGGCCCTGCTGATCATGGCCCAGCGGCGCGAATGAAGCGACGCGAATGAAGCGGCGCAAATAAACCACAAATAAAAAATAAAACCTTAAATTATCATCCAACAAGAACTCTGTCTGATCTCAGGTTGAATGGTGACAGTGAGAAAAGATAATAAATAATAAATAATTACATTAAACCTACCTGATTCTAATCTCCATGATTATCAAAAAAGTGGTGGTTCAAAAGACAATATATATATATATATATTGGCTTCATTCACTTATTTTACCATTACAGTATTTGGGTGTCAGGTGTATGTACTGTATACATGTTATCATATGTGCACAAGCCAGTGGCATGATTAGACATGATTGTTGAATGTTCAATATGACGAGGGACATGGATTTGTTGTTTAACTGTCAGACATTGTAAAATAATAATAAACCGCCAGGAATAATGAAGGCGTTGCTTAATAAGTAGGTGAACAGTTAATCTACATTGCCGTGGACTTCTGTGGAAGTTTAAACTTCAGCTCCATCTTCATTTCTCTGTTTCATTCTTCAAAGATTTGAGTCCAAATGAATAGCTAACCGGCAAAGTTTAAACCCGTCTTCGATAACAATAAAGTTCTTATATTTATCTAACCTCTTCCCACTCCTGTAAAATTAGCCTAAAATGCCCATCCAAGTAAATTGAAAGCTTTTTTTTCCCAATTATTTACTGTGGCCATATATGCACGGGAATGCACTCAACATAGTGACACATAGTAGATTGTCTTTCGAGTAAGCATCTTCTGGCTGTCTGGCTGTCATGGGATGCAGCCTATAGGTCTGGTCTGTTTAACAAAGCAATGTAAATGATTGCAAATCATAGCCACGTAAATCTTTCCAAATTATGCGATACATTTCTTATTCCAACAAATATATAAGCACATTTGATGGGACAGTCAGCTAAAACATACCTACCTTAGATGACGTTACATTGACCTATCGCTGTTTTCTCTCAGATAGAAAAAGGATCGAGGGTAACAGCCACACAATCATTTTCTCAATGTTCCGTACAACCAGGCCAACAGCTGTGATTGAGATGGGATTGCTCTCACATTGGTCTCCTAGCGGAAGGCAAGTCATTTGAAAAGTAACATTATCAGCTTTACTTTTGGCTCCCTGTAAGCGATAATTTGTCACATTATGTTTCTGTTACGCTGTAGGCAGAACCCTGAAATATCCTCCTCTGTGGAAGCTCCTGGAGGTGACGAGGATTAGAGACGGACATTTGCATGCTCGGCTTGCTAGTTTGCAAACGTCCAAAAAGAAAAAAAGGCTCAACTCAAAAATGCTTGTTAACGATAGGGAGAAATTTGCTGGCCTGGCACGTTTTTATTAGTTGCTTATGGAAAAGCTTAGTTTTTGAGTCAGATTAATTTGAAAACGTTTATGAGATCAACAATTGCTAGTTGTCTTTTTTACAGTGTGCATTCTCCGGGGATTTAACTTGAATTTGAACATGTGAACTTCAGTTCAACACGCCCTGCCTGTACATCTCTGGAAAGCACTGTAAGCCTGGAGTGAACTCAAATGAGGTAATGCTAAAAAACCCACTAAAAACACGCCGTCAAGAAAAAGGGGGGAACAGAGTACTACACTTGAATGAATAGTAAACACATGTCAGCCCAAAGTTAAAATCCAGCGTAACAAATGGAACAAGCTCTCTCATTTTTATGCCCTATCAATTTTTTTTTATTAAATAGGACTTGACGTGAAGTATCAGTGAGGCATAAGTAGTGGGCGAGAGTATCGTTATTTCTATTCTAATTGCAAGATGACTTTCCTTATAATCATTATAGAACAAGACTCTGAGTCTACAGCAACGCTAGCGGCTGATTGAGACTGCAGTGCTTTGAGCTAAATGCTAATGTTGTCATGCTAACATCAAAATATCGGGAGATCCCCAACGTTAGTTCATTCTCTGGGGAACATGATTGATTATACAAAAAAATAGTAGATGTTGAGACATGTCAGCCTAGATCAAAGTGACAAACCAATTCCTTGGCTATTATGGCTAGAAAAATATAAACAGAAAATATGATAAACACGAGTCAGACTGGTCCCACGACGGGATGTGAATCAAGGCTATGATCTTTTATGTGATTAGTAAGGAAGCAGTTACTACTCTATTATCAGTTACTTTAATTAGTGTGTGGGCTAAAGGGTGTAGTTTAAGTATTTCACAATCATGAAATAAACCTCCTTTTATTATATTTCAGATTGCTGCACAAACATGCTTAAATTCCCGTTGTTAACCGTCTCAAACTCTTGCATTCACCGTAGATAACTTGTTACATAAGTGGCTCTTAGATGACATCATCACTGGCTCCATTATGTATAGCTTTAGAAGAAAATTATACTCGATCACAAAACAGGTCTAAGCTCGCTGGGGCCCTGATAGGCAGCACATGGCACATCCTCCCTCTGATGTACTTTCCCTTTAAGAGTTTCTGTTAATATCTAATGTATCTGTTTCATGTTAATCAATCATTGTGCAACATGTTCCTCTTCTAAACTAATGCAGCCATATACTCATCAGTGCATCAGTCTGATAATACTGTACTTACAGGATGGACACCAGCCTCTAATGGACTTCAAATAAAAGGAGAGTAGATTTATTGGCAAGGTCTGACAATAATCTGCTTTAGCCTCTTACTTTGTTGTTTTTGTGGCTGTTTGTGTGTGCGAGATAGAGAGGGAGAGCAGCAAACAGTGGACTGTCCAAAGCGATGAAGCAGATGGTTATCACAGTCTAGACAGGCAGGCCAAAGAGGAGGAAGGCGAGCAGGAGATGGTCCTTGCTGTAGAATCAACCACCCACAGGATCAACATTTTTAAGCTGTTTTCAAAGACTCTATTGCACAGATTTCTGCAATGCGAAAAAGCAGGCAGTCAAATTATCACGGTAGCGCATCATGATGAACCAACAGTACCAGACTAGAATATTAATATGTTGGCAGGAGAAAAAGGAGCGTGTGCTACTGTAAGTCGGAGCGTTTGCTGCATATTAACTCACATATTTAGGTCGTTATGTGAACAGCACTTTTTCTTCTCATAGATGAAAGAAAGACAAAGGCATATGTTATGAAAAAAGATATGAGGAAGCCTCAAATGGCCAGAAGTTTGACTCATAACCCAGTGAGCTTCCCAACCACCCACACATTGTCTGGTTGCTGTTGGAAAACAAGCCGATTTCCTCTCTGGCAATGCCTACAGTGTTCTTACCGACGAATCTTCTAACAAAACAATCAATAACAACTCATCTCACTTCGCTGACACAGTTTTAACCCAAGTTTGAGACCAACAACCCCGCACACATTTAAATTCACAGCGCATTTGTATCGATGGGCCCCTGAATACTAAAAGCCGCCCCAGCAGCATCTTAATGTAAGGGAGCATATTCTGTCAATAACACAGATAATCACAGGCTGCAGGGGGCCGCACAGCCGTCGACGGATATAGCACAGGACAACAGGACTGGAAGGCACAGCTATGACACACATACACACTGCTATTCTTCACCATTACAACATAGAAACCCTCAATCGCTTTCTGACTACCAGCAAGAAATTAACTTGATCAATCAAGAATCATTTCCTTTCATGTTGTAAAACTAAATGCCTTTAAAGGAGGAGAGCTGCACCACTGTGGCGGACATGCCTTGATCTTCTCTGACAGTTTATAAGAGGAACACTGATCTGGTAATTGCCACATTAATAGCAATTAATGAATTCAGGAATCATATGAGACATGAATAATCATCTGGACACTGAAAAGAGGTTTAACGCTCAGTCACACAAATTCAGTGGAGTGCTGGTGCCCCCTAGGGTCAACATTGTGCATTTATCCAAGAGGTTTATTGCGGCACAGTTTCTTAACACTGAAGGAAAATAATTCACAGTTTCTGAATCTATTCAATCAAAATGTAATCAGCGGCTCAAAATAACAAAATACTTTTGATTTGATTGAGGGGGGGGGGGGGGGGGGGGGGGGGGGGGGGGGGGGGGGGGGCGTAAGGAATAAGATCAAAAGGTTATGTTATTAATTGAAATGTCCCTTTTTCCATCTCAAAACCCTTTCCCATCTATTCAAATTATTATTTTTAAATGACCTGATGCAAAAACAAACAGACACAAACAAATATATCTGTTTAGATGTGGTTCTCACTCTGTGGTCTTGCCGTACTAAATAGTCAAAACAGATGACGGCTTTCCTCTGAAATAGACTGAGTAGCTAATTAAATAATGCAAATGAGTTTGTGTCACATTGTTCTGCTGTGTGTGTGTGTGTGTGTGTGTGTGTGTGTGTGTGTGTGTGTGTGTGTGTGTGTGTGTGTGTGTGTGTGTGTGTGTGCTTGTATTACTGACATTGTGAGGATAAAAATGTGTTCACACAGTCACATTCTGGAGACTCGCAGTTTGGGGACAAACAGCGGGTTCCTAATACAGTTAACCATTATATTTTAGCGTTAAGGCTTATTCTATTACACATACCCCATCCACTCAAAAATATGCTTTGCGTATTGTTCATTTGGATGTGTGAGCTGCAGAATGATGTCAGAGCAGAGTTTGGCAATCGAGGACATCCGGGGACTTTCTCTGTGCTCAGCGTTTGTATACGATCAGGATTTTGTGACACCTCAGCTGGTTTGGAAGCCACTCGTGGTCCAACATGCAATTTACATAAATGTGACGTGATACTTAAAACCTTTTCAGCTGCATCCAGCAATCACACTTTGTATTCATATCTGGATGTTTCAATGATTGTTGTTGTTGTTCTTGTTGAGTAAGATAAGATTATTCATTATTGAATAACATTATTATCATTCAAAGCAATGTCTGCAGGGGATCTTAATGGAGTCTAGTCACCATGCCAAATTAAATCCTGTTGTTAGGGTGCAGAGATAGCGCCACCTGGTGGATTTTGTTAATGCCATACAAAATATGTGTTTTACAGTATTAAAAAAATGACTCCTCGTTTAAAAAAAAAAAAATGTTTTATATTAAAATGAAATGACACAATAACAGAATTGTCGGATGGATTATGTTTTTAAAAAAGTGTGAATGTTCAAATTAGCCATACGCTGTGGCACATTTAGGCTATAATAGTCAATATAAAAGGTCGCAAAGCTTGTTTAAAACACCAATATTCGCCGATAAAGACCGCATCCAAGGGGCTGTGTGATGGCTGGTGGAGGATTCCACTTAGTGAGCCACATTCCGCCTTTACTTGTGGCGTTGAGGAGGAGCTCAGTTGTTTATTCATTCACGTCAGCCCCTCTCGCCTTCCCTTCCCTCCTTCCTGCTACACACAACGGGGACCCACCAACTGTTTTTCACATACTGAAATTAACCAACATCACGCCGCCACCATAAACCGATTTTGGAATCAGGTGAGTTTGCGATTTTATGTTTATCTTCCTTTTTTTTAATTTTCTTTTTTTTTTAACGACGATAGACGGAAACGTCTGCGCCGCTGGAGCGTTGACTTGTCCGGCCCGGCGAGGCGGAGGAGGAGGAGTGCTTCAACCGTAACTTATTACATTCCCCCTGACCGGGCGAGGACATGTATGCGCAGACATAACGTCCGCCGAGGTAACCGCCTGAGCGGTTGGCTCCGGGGTCTTTCGGTGCGGGGTTGTTTCATGTTGTTTTGTCAACGCTACACTGGAAACAAACGGTCGATGTAGGTCAGCAACTACAGTCAAAATGTCGTCTTTTCTTTTCTTTTTTTTCCTCTCTCTCTCTCTTTTTTTTTTTTTTTACTTCCACATTCTCTCATGCCACAAACAGATGGCGTCGAGATGGGGGGGGGGGGGAAGAGACTCATCGAGGAGTCGGGGCTCTCCACCAGGCCACATTAGCCCGGGTCTGCCCATCACTAATCTCCGCTGCCCTGCACTCACGCGGCCTCACCCACCTCCTCATGCCAGGACGCGGGAGGCCGAGATGTCTCGCCTACGGCCTGTCTTGAACAAAGTTTTTTTTTTTGCTGTTAAGTTGTCGGGCCTTTTTCTTTTTTCTTTTTTAAAGATACAGCGCGACTTTCGGTTGGAATAATGGTTTATTTTTGCGCAGGCGAAAGTGTACACAGCCCCGATATTAGGCAAAAGCTGCTTTGGTGTGTGCAGCGTTCACACCACATTTTTGGTCACAACCCAGTGCGGTGGGGAGGGGAGGGGAGGTGTTTGACACCTGAAAGCACCGGAAAGATGCACTGCAGTAGATAACCTGTGGCCCGGGCTGCATGCTCCTGAGAGGAAGACAAGCCACCACCAGTTGGCTGACTCCTCACTGGGCTCTCAGAGATCATTGATAGGCCACAGGTATCCTGCACTGCTCTAATCAGGGCACTGCATCTCACACTGGGGCTGTGAAGGCGTTGGGGGCTGTCTGGGGCTGCATGCACACTCTTTATTTTTTTTGACCGCTTCCTTCGTGACATTTTGTGTATTTAAGTGCAAGGCCCGAATGAGTAATCGTGCCGCTGACCCCTCGCCTACCTGCCATGTGGAGTCTGATCATGCGATGTGGATGGTGCACTGGCTGCATGCAGCAAGGCGGCTGCATACTGTGCATACCAGTTGGCAGCCAGGGGGTGGGGGGCTATAGATGTACTCCGGTGCAGTTCAGTGTCAGTGCACTTAGGTGGCTGGCAGTAATTAAAAAGACATCCTCCCCTTGTGGTCTATGGGTCATCTGATTGATGGTCATTGAGATGGAAATATTCAAATGACTCAGCGTGGTTCGACAAAGGTATCGCTGCCGTGCAGATCTCAATTCCCGCTCAGATCTCTCTGAATGCAGTTTTAAAAGTTGACCCATTTCTCTTGTCAATTTGGGCAGACTTGCATTCTGAAATGACACCTTGACTAAACTGATTTAATCATATCGGTGCTCGAGGGAGTGAAGGGTGTCAACCATCTCTGTCCGACTCAGCCATTCTCCAGTGGTACACTAACCTTTTGTCAGGAGATCATATTTCATTGCAACTCTTAGATTGAGCATCCCCAGTAGGTTTGCTGTTCAAGTGATGCTGTCCTGGTATATTTTCTCAATGTAGACTCCACCTCTTGTCTTCTAAAGAGTGCATTTATTGGCACTTGCTGTACTTTTACCCCAGAGTGTCAAGCACCGGCCATGTTGGAGCTCTCGGCCTCCCCGAATGCAGCTTTGAGTCTCTCTGCCTTTCACCGTTTGATGATAAGCTCTCCAGTCTGTTTTTTGCTCAAAGGCATCTTACCAAATATTAATTTGCAAAACTTGCTGTCTCTCAGCTGGCTGCTATATTTGTTGTCTTTGGTGTTAACCTTGTGTTAATGATGTGTTCAATCTGCTCTGAACATAGAACATCTTGGAATTTTCATGTATTGTCCTCTGTGATGAATGATACATGCATTGTGTTCGGTATTTGGCATTATACTTACTTAATTAGTGGTGTTGGAACGTTTGATTGATAGTATTTTTTTTTTTTACATAACGTACGATGATCCAATAACTTGAGTAAATAGTAGTCTACCGAAAAATGTCAAGCTTGACAGATAGAGCTGTCGTAATCTCAACAATTCAGGCTTGTACTTTGTTTCTCAATTAATGCCTCCAAGTTTAACAGTCCATTTTTTAATTTGTTATTGCTTTGCCAGCTTGAGTTGTACGGTGATGAATGAATTTCCCCAAGTTTAAATCGATAATGTGTTATTACACCTCTGCTGCAAGCTGCTACGACACAATCTGCTACCCAGGGGATCATAAGCCACTCGTCCATGGATCATCAGCGGCAGGTTGGCCGGGTTGAAAGAGGCCCAGCAGAGCCAAGCAGAAAGCACATCACAACATCCATAATATGCATTAAAAAAACTGAATCAATCATCTTAAAGGACGTGGAAAATTAGACACCTCTTATAAATGAAAATGAGCTGTTCTCTTTTTGTTCCTCTCTACATCCTTTCTTTGTCAGGACATGGGGATAAAGCTGTGCTAAAAGGTTTAGAATAGCTGATGATAGTGTCAGCACATTGCAGCGCTCGGCAGTGCTGCAGGCACGGTTTTAAAAAAAAAAGAAAAAGAGGCCGATGTTTCTCGAAGCACAAAGGCCTAATGTGTAGGGCCTGTTTGTTAGAGCCACGATGAACGACCTCCAGAGTGTAATGCCACTTTGTTTGTTTGTGCCGTGTGAGTGTGAAGTGTATTGTGTATTGTGTATTGTGTAGTCCTATTGCAAAGCCACAATACTTCAGGGCCTTCTGGGAAAATGATGCCTGCAACATCCAATTGTTGATAAATTACATCCTAAATTATGCTTTGTGTCGTTAAGTTGTCTAACTGCTTACTCTATATGGCTTCATTAATAATAAATGCAACTTCCTCGTTGCATAACAGATGGTTGAAGCTTTGGCATGTTTGAATGTTCACTAATAACATAACTGTCAGTGCACATAATGACTGATGGACCATGTGAACACATATAATTGTGATTCAAAGCAACAACAATCTTGTCCGCTGTTATTACGACTTGTGAGAGATACAAGTTTTGGTTTTTAGAGACGTTGGGCAAACTAGGACCTAGATTTAATCACTCATCTGTCACCTATATTTCACCTAATATCTCTAGCCAATGTCAGGGCTACTTTGTTTTCGGCATGCCAGTGGATTGGCTCTAGAGGTGGGAGTGTCGATTAACTATCGATTGCTGTGATACATGACATTCATTGTCCTCAGTGGATGAATCCTAACTTTGGTGATACTCTCCAGATTTCCCTCCAGTGACACCAGCGGGTTAAAGCTTTCACTTATTTTGGGAAATATGTCAGCATCTATGGGATGGAGCGGTACATCATTTAGTGCAGACGTTAATGGTCCTCAGAGGATGAATCCTACCGACCTTTGTCAATTTTCTTCTAGCGCCACCAAAACGCTGGCATTTCTTTACTCGAGTGAAATATCTCGACAAGTATTGGATGGATCGCCATCTTATTCATAAACTGTAATAACATTGGTGGTCCCTTAACCCCTTAACTGTACATCTAGATATATAATCATGTCAAATACTTTTTCTTTTTGACCAAATACCTTCTTATCTAATGTAATTCCCTTCGGCTGCACTTTGCAAATGTTGGCAAAAAAAGGGCTAGACAAAGATGTTGAACAATTGTGATCAAGAATTTAGCTCAAAGCACCGTACTCGCTGAGCTGCTAGCACGCCTGGGTCTCTTTTAGTCCTGAGATTTAAATGCTTCAAATAAAGTTGTGTTGATTTTCTGTTAGAATCCAGACAACTAGCACTTAGCTGTGTCTGTTTGCTGCCGATGAATAAGTGAGGAATTGGAAAACCTCTATACATTTTAGTTTTAATGCATAACAATACATATTTGTTCTGCTCCATGGAGTGTATGCAGGAGGAGTTCCTAAAAGACAACTGCAGTATACTGCTTATTAAGTTTGAGTCATGCCTGCCAGTTTTGGTCTCGCTGCTGGTCTGGCTAAAAGCTGTTCTTGCCAGCTTTTACTGTGAGGTTGTTACTAGTTGTCTGGTGAGTCGGTTTGTCATTCAGTCCTGCCAAATTCTCTGTTTAAAAAGATTAGCTGCTGAACTTATTTAGCTGAAGTTTAACATAACATGATATCGTACAATCTGTTCACTTGTTCATAGCTCAAAGTATTTGTTGTTCAAAGCTGGATTATCGGTTCTCGCATAAAGTAGAAAAAAAAAAGACTACCGTACTTCTCATCGTTTGCTCCTTTTTTCTCTTTCAATCTGCATCCCAACTTTTATCCTTTTGTGTTGAGTCAAGATCAGGCCGCAATTATCTGGGCTGACGATAATGGTATTGTGCGAAGGAAGCTAACAGTTCAGTCACAACTAACAATTGTTTTCATTGTTGACTTAATGTCAATTAATTAATTAGTTCAGAAAATGATGAAACCGTGTTTCTAATGTCTTGTTTTAGCCACAACTTAGTTATTCAGTTTTCTGTCATAAAGGAGTAAAGAAACTATTCACAGTGAGGAAGCTGGAATCTTTTTACTCGAATCGATTTAATCAATTATCAAAATAGTTGGCGATTTGATATAAAAGTTGACAACTAATCGATGAATCTCTGCAGCTCTAAAGGTGACTACATTCAGATATCCTTCAGCCCTTGTGTCCCTGCAAGCCTCTGTTCACTTAGCCAACGACCACTTTCCTGCACCGTGCAGGGCAGTGATCTAGTTCATGCCCTCTTCAATGTCATTTTAGTTGTGTGTGTTTGAGTGCATGCATTGTGTGTATCTGCGTCCATAGACGCCTCTCTGTTTTGTCTCCTCTTATCGTCTCTGTTTCCCGTTCCTCTCATTCTCTCGCTGTCCTCTCGCACGGTTTGTGTCTCCGTCAGTGATGAGGCTTTTGTCACGACACTGTTGGCGTGCAGAACCCGGGCTGGTAATGCCCGGGTCGTTACCTCAGTGGTTGCACCTCTGTGTGGACGGGTGATGTTGTTCTCAAGGAAGTCCGAGACGGTATGGCCATTTTAAAGTGTTGGTTTGATTGACGCCTTCTGTTGCTCAGACAGTGCCGCTGATATCGGGTTTACACTGTGGCTGTGAATGCATGAAAAGTAGCCGGACTGGAGAATTACACAATGATGTTGTGGACAATAAGTAATATTCAGGTGGTAAAACTCAAAGAATGAATTACCAGTTTGCACCTGTAACGGTGTGACCATTACATAATCTTCCAGAGAGCACCGCCAAGTTTATTTTTACACTGTAACATGTCCCATTCAATATGTATCTTGGTGCACACTTGATAAAAACAAACTAAGGTATCCTTATCAGGTTGTTTGAATATGTCATGTCTTTATGTCAGTGTCATAAGTAGTTATGTGACTTGGTGCACATGTACTCTGTGTGCAAGATGCTGAGAATCAGCTGCACATGTGATGAAGAATGCAATGCAGATAAATTCACACTGAACAGGGACTACTTAAATCCAAAAGATGTTGCGAGGTGTCAAATTGCTTAAAATCTATAGCTAGATAGTTAGATGAATTAAATCTCACTAAAGAAACATGCAATGGGTGTTGTGGAAACTTTCCATTAAGTCGCCAGGATACTTCATCGGGACTGCTAGTCGGATGGCCAGACAGCCATCGGAAAACCGGATTAAGAGGAATTTTGTCCGACCATTTCTGTAGTTCGAATCCAACATTCAAATCCTTGTCCTGATGTGCAGGAGCCCCGGTTTACATTTCTCTGACTCTTTTTTGAAAATTCATTACACAATATACATTTTCCATGTGAACAACAGACTGTAACGCTATGCATATCAATCCCTGTATATGTTCCCCTGTATGCAAGCATATATATATATATATATATATATATATATATATATATATTTTTAAGAGAAAAATACATGACTGCACCATAAGGTTACAAAGGCAAATGTCGAACAGGGAAACAAAAGATTTTAATCTCCATTTCAACAAATGTCTGCCGTGCTGAAGAGCCCTTGAGCAAGACACTAAATCTCCACCTCGTCTCTGGGAGTGCTGTTGTGTAGCTGATCTCCAAAGAACAAGTGCAAAGAGAATTCCCCTCCAGGGATCCTTATTATACCAGAACATTAATCCTGTTGTTTAAAGGGAATTATTGTTCTTTTTATGTCCTATTTTGTATTTTCACATGAATCAAGGGGAGGGGATAATAAGGGATCCTGATCATCATACTATAACCACATGTGCAAACTCAATCTGGATTAGAGAAACTCGTTGAGGATAATACAAAGAAAAAAAGCAATGAAGGACTGGAAGCTAAGAAAGAAGTGATGAAAAATGGGGGGAAAAGAGAGGAAAAAGGGAGTGTATCCATGGAAACATGAGGACAGCGTGTGCGGGAGAGAGAGAAAGAAAAATAAGTGATGTAGTTTGAAACTGTTAGAGCACTGGAACAAAATGGTAGGCCCGCAGCAGCAGAGACAATGTTTATTGAGACTTTAAATTGTGCCTTTTGCTTGAAAGCTTTGCGTCTTGATATTTAATGATGCTATTCTTGGTGAACTTTTAACACAAGGATGAAACATGGTAGACATTTAAGAGATGCTACGTTAGTTTGGATCGATATCCTCGTAAACCCGAAACAAACCCAGACTCAGCTCTCCAATTATTCATATCTACATGGGGAAACAAAAAAAAAATCAAACGGTGTTTAAATGGGTAGCTCATAAGTCATGTAGCCGTTTTTCACATTTAAGGAGAACAAAGATGAGACGGCTAACACCATGTGCTTGTGACTATTCGCAAAGGACAGCTCTTCATAAATATGTTATACTGTAAACTTGCCTCAAGCGCTGCAAATAGACTACCTTAAATCTGCCATTTACACCTTTGATGGCATGTTCATAGATTGCAGTTTAATGTTGATTTAAGAAACACTTAAATTCAAGGCCTAAACCTGTCGTCAGCATTTCATTGTTTTCCTTTTATTAATGAAAGTACAAGTAAAGGAGCATTTCCAACTCTGCTCGGATACTTTAGACTTCATAATTTTTCTATAATCCAGGGGAATTTCAAAAAACGAGTGAGAGGCTTATGTGTCCCTGAACTGCAGGGCCCCATGTGACCAGTGGTGCTCGACCCTCGACCCTCGATGCTCGCAGCTCCGGCTCTGTGCCAGAGCTGCAGTCGGGGAGGGGGCGTCCCCTTCACAGTGCCGATCAGTGTCAGATCCAGTTTGTTGTTTGTTTTTATTGTTTGTATGGGTTTGCATTGGAATTATGTTGGTTCAAATACTTTTGAATACTGTGTTTTTGAGTAATTCTGCCCCTTAATGTCTTTCATTTTAAGTGAGTGCTCGGAGACGGGGGCAACATTTAGAAAGCTATAAAGATGGGTTTCTCTCTAACACGACGGACCAACTTCTCCCAGGTGTTCAGCTCTAGGTTGAGATCAGGTGACTGAAGGTCAGAGCATATGAGTCACACTAACTTGGGCCGTCCTCGACCGGAGATGTTCTTCGTTGACAAACACTTTGTCCTTTTGATTTGGACGAGATGATTTGATCGACAGGTCTGTCGAGTTTCTCCACAAAACAATCACACAAAAGCACAATTTTGAATCTTGTGATTAGAGCCGTGTTCATAAGTCATTCAGCATGGAAAAAAACGCTAATCTCAGTCGACTAAAACCAAAACGACCGATTAGACGACTAACCGACTAAGAGGAGCAGCCGACACCGGCCGAGCCCTGTTTGGAAGTTCACTGAGTTATTCAGGTTTTTCTCTTGTATGAACTATATTATCAGGGTTCACTTATTTATGAATATTAATTTCCAACCAGTATAATGTGAGTGTGTCAAAGTGCAGAGCTTTGAATGATCTCATGCTGCTCAACTATTACGGGTGGTGAGCCCACTATTTAATTATAAGTATGTACTATTGTGTGTGTGTGTGTGTGTGTGTGTGTATGTGTGTGTGGTGACCTTTCACATTGATCCACAGAAGTTCAAACTTTGTTCCTTTTTTTTTTTATTGGACAAAATGGGAAATTACAATAAAGTGCATCGTGGCTAATTTACCTTTCATGGTAAAAGTAGTTTTTAAATGTGTTAAAACACACACACACACAATATTTTGAGGTGCTATTGCGTGAGGCAACCAGCTCTTTGTTAGACCCTCGCTTTATTTATAGAACGGCAGCATAAACACTGAACACCAGCTTGAGTTGCAGATTTGGTCCTCAACCTTCTAGTTAACTGCTCCGGTGAATAACTGCTGACGAGTTATTTCTTTGTTGGCACTAGTTCTTTGAGGTCGGCTCAGTGTGTCAGGACCCACTCACCTTTCACCGTGGTCACTTTGGGAGACGGATAAGCAGGCGGCTCTTGTTGCTGTTGGGCTCTTTAACCCAGGAGGGAAAAACTGCCAAAATCACGGTTTTAGCTGCAAACATAGCAGTGATGTGACGGCAGCATCATCGTGGTGGTGGTGATCCAAACAAATGTATTCCTAAAAAAATTTTCTGCTTCTCTATTCTCCTGCACTTCCAAGTGTATTAATATCATCGACATGTATTACACTTAATTATTTTCACTCGTGTATTAGTGTTGCAATATCTTTGACGAGGAACTTTAAATTGAGTTATTACAGAATTCATGCACCGATCCTGTGGTGCATGAATTATGTGGTGCTGACAGGTGACCTGCAATGACTGAACAAATGTAACTATTGGAGGAAACGCTGAATCATGATCGCAATGACGACAACAACTTTGAACAACACTATTTCCATCTCCGATGTCAATTGTAAATAAACATCCATAAATTCGGTCAAATCATAAAAACCATAGATCAGAGTTGCTCCTTTTTTTTTTATTACAGAACTTACCTGAGAATCATCAGGTTTGGAAGTTTTCTGTAGTGCCGACATAATCCAGTGATGGTTGTCTGTTCATGCAAACATGAACTGCTAATAGGTAATTCAGCATTTGGCCAAAAATGTAAACAAATATAGACAAAAAACCTGTTGGAGCCCACAATGTACTGTACTGAATCCATAGCAACTCGCAGGAGGTGAGAGGGGTGATGGGAGGACACACTTGTCTGGATTTATATATCGCGATATGCCTGCTGGCCGCCACTATTTAACATTTCAGCAGTTGAGAAGAATAACATTTAGCCTTTTTAGGAAGGACCCCATCACAATATGTGTGAATGGAGCGGTCTTCACCCTACAATGATTAACATGGGTGATTACATCTGATGCTGGTTTATTGTTACTGCTTTGGTGTTTGTGTTGCATAGAGAGGACTTGCAATAACCAACGGTAACCTTCTTCTTCTTCTTCTACTTTTGCTGCAGCCATGTTTGTGAAACCACGAAATAGAGTGAAATGGGTTTTGTGCTCTCTTTCTCCCTCGCTCACTCCCTAATTTTTTTTTTCTGCACGCTCTTTCTGTTTTTCTCTCTCCAGCTCTCTTCCCCTCCCCCTCCCTCTCTGTTTCTCTATCCTCCTCCCTCCCTCCTCTCTCTCCCTCCCTCCCTCCTCTCTTTCTCTCTCTTTCATTTTATTCCTCTCTTGCTCTTGGTTTCCATCTTGCTTTACCCCTCCCTCCCCTCTCTCTTTGCCTCTCTCTCTCTCTCTCTCTCTCTGTCTTTCTCTCTTCCACTCTCACGTTGCACACTGCCCCTCCCTCCCTCTCTGTCTTGCTCTCACGTTGCTCCCTGCCCCATCTCTCTCTTTCTCTCTCTCTCCTTTTTTTTCTGTCTCTCTCTCTTTCTCTTGCTCTCCCTCTACATCCTCCCCTCCCCCACTGCTGCCTCTCATTTTCTCTCTCTTTTCCTCTCTCACTCCACCATTTCACTCACTCACTCGCTCACTCGCTCACTCACTCCCCCTCCCATCCCTGTTCTCTTTATCTCCTCCCCTCCCTCCCCCTTCAATCCCTCTTTCATTCCATGCAATCATCTGTTCTCTCTCTCTCTCTGCTTCCTCTATTACGCCCCCATTTTGTCCTCTGCCGTTTCCCTTTCTCTCTCTTTCCTCCATGTTCTCTCTATCCTGTTGTTTACCACACTCCCCATGACATTTAGGTCGCAAACTTTATTAAAAAAATGTTTTCTTTCACAGAAAAAAACCCACACATTAGGGATATAACCCACTAGAATTCTACAATAAAAGCTGTATCTTGACAAAAAGCTTCTCTCCCCATCACTACTTATTTCTTTCTTATTTTAACCCATCCATCTGTGATGCTATTTAAGTACCACTGTCTGCCTCATGGAACATTGGGTTTGCTTCTGTTTGTCAATGTTCAACAAGTGGCTAACTTGCCGGGCTACAAAACAACCGCAAAAAACAGTACTCGGAATGAAACTAGCTGAACCAGGTGAACCAGGTGACTGCCTCACCTCTCAGGTTAACCGAGACGATGGCCTCAAACACCGAGCTGCTCCTTCTGCACAGCTGGAAGCAGAGTGTTGCTGCTCGGGCTGGGTTTGAAGTGTCTTCGATACACTACAATGGAGTGTTGCAGGGATGACGTATTTGTCTTGGCCAACCCTGGAGGTTGGCATCGTTACCTTTGACAAAATGCCAATGGGATTTTTTTATTCTTTGGAATTTTGGATTATTGGTGAAGGCGTACTAGTCGCTGTGATGACGCTTAGTATTTAGCCACCGCCTTTTTAAAGACATGTAAAAAGTGTCATGAGTGGTGGATTAACGGCATGCCGTATTTTGCATTGTAGAACAAAAGATTGAAATATCTTAAACTACAGACCGTATTTCAGTCATCTATCTAAAAAGCCATTGACTTCAAGACGGGGGAACGTGAAGTGCTAACAGGCAAACTCCTTTCCAGGTTGTAGGACTCATTCCTGCAGCACAGTTTAGTTTTTAAAGTCCCGTTCATGTTTCCTAAAGACTTTGTTACATGTTAAAAGAAAATATGGGGCAAGAAGGTAACTACGACCCCCAAGATGCATTTTGGCCACATCAGAGTTTACGGTTGTGATTTACATTCTACCATTTAAGTCACTTCTCTTTTCATTGCAGTGTATTTATTTCCTATGTTGAGCACAGTGTCTGCCTTTGCTTTAGAGTGGTGCTGTTTATTTATTATTACGAAACCAAGTCCACGGTGAGGTCTTCTAATATCTTGCTTTGTTCGCCCAAAACACAAGAATAAACAATATAATGATGCGAAGCAAAGAAAAAGCAGCACATCCTCACATTTCAGATTGTTGAACCAGTGAATGCCATTGTGCTCTATAAATAAACGTATGTTTTTTTTTAATTGACGAAATGATTCAATTACTAATTGTTTCAGCACTATGACAAATATATCTATCTAAATATTGCCATAGCAAGCGGCCGTATGACTTTAATCTTAGGTTCTAGACATAATGTGGAGCGAACATGAATGGCTGCAGATGGGCCAAAATGTCTTCAGCCAGCTCTGTCTGCACCATGTTGGGTTCTGTCCCACCCCGGTGTCTCGTTTTATCCAGATGAATCCAGAAGGGGTCGAGATACGGCTGAGACAGACCATAGTTTACACCTGTCATCAGAATGCATCACGAGCAGCAGTTTAGTTGGGTGTCTCTTCCCTCTCCCTTTTGATCTGATCAGTGGGAAACTGTGACTGCTGCTACACAGAAAGAAATGCCCAATGTGCACTTTACTGTAGAGCTAGAAAATAAAAAACCTTTTGCAACAATAAAGCAAAACTGTAAATAAGTTGTTTGGGAGTTTAAAGCTGAACAATGCAAAAGACCAAATGCAAAAGCAGCATGAGCTTAATTTCCAGGATTTTCTCACTTTTGCTTTATCAAGCTAAACTTTGTCACAGACTAAACGCAGGGGAAGCTCTTTTGAGCTTGTCTGTGTCGGTGGTAGCATAACCCCGGAGAAAGTTAACTGTTCGTGGAAAGTTTTGTTTTGTGTAGATGAAAACATGGAAATCGGTGAAGCTGGAAGTAGAGCACAGACACAGTCACGTTTCAGACCGACTTGGAACCAGAATATGCAAAGATTATAGAAAACGCTACCAGTGTTGTTGGCCTTAACAAAACATATCAGAACAAATACATAATGCTGGAGGGTTTCGAATAATCAAGTAATTTAAATACACATTTAGTTTATGAAATTTCTTTGAATCATATATCCAAGAGCCCAATGTCCAATAATTGACTAATCAATTGATCAAAGGATGGTTTTCGCTCTAATTCTAATTAAGCCAACCTAATTGATGTGTTCTAGTTTGTGAAATTAAACCCAAAGTGTTTACATTTAAAGCAGTAATCATATATATGACATTCTCAGGATCGACTTTTTATTCCTTGCAAATTAATTGTAAATAGATGCTTTCTAGACTAGACGTTTTTTTTTCTCATCTCTTTCAGATTTCCATTCCATCCTTCCAACCCGATCCTTGGTTTATCAAAGTGATCGGTTGTGTCTATTCATTTGTTGAACGTTTGGCGGTTCTTCTTTAACTGCTCGTGTCAAAGTGTTTCACTGGATCTCCCACGAGAGCCGTGTGAAATTATAGCTCGAAAAGGAGCGCTGCTAAAAAGGACATTAGTGTCTAGCGCATTTTAAACACGGCTGTTTTTCACATTTCAATTAAAAACGGAGAGCTCAGACTGTATTACTGTAGCTGTGATCGACGATTGTTCAGAAGGAGGGCTGGTCACAAATACATGTTGTAGAGGGAACACACCTTCAACATAACCTGCTCACACATTCATATAATGCACATCTACATTTACAGCCAACTGACACCAAACAAGTGCAAAATGCATGCAAGACATCTGCAGGTTTTGTGTATGCACACGTACTGTTAGTCATTTCTTGGGAGGAAGTGCTGGTGACTCTCCTGATTCCCGTTTTCTCATTTCCAGCCATATTTGTTACTCTTATGTTGTCTCGGTTTCATCATGGGCAGGATGTGCATGACCTTCGTGCACTCTCAGGCCACCGTCGGCACCGTCTCACGGCTGTCTCATCTCCCCCAATTTTGCTGTTCGCGAGATGCTGTTAAAAAAAAAGAAAAAGTTCTTCAAACTCGAACTTTGGACGAGTTGGTGTCAATCAGGGGTCGTGTGTGTGTGTGTGTGTGTGTGTGCGTGTGCGTGTGCGCGCGTGTGTGTGTGATTTGAGGAGAGAGGGATACATTGGCTTGTTTGCTGCATCATTAAAAGAAGTGTCATACCTTTTTATTCTGTCCCTTTACTCTCATTCGATCCTTTTCTCTCCCTCCATCTATCTTCCATTTCTTATTCTTTTACCGCATTCTGCTCCACTCTTCCCATCCCCCTCTGTCTCTTTCTCTCTCTCTCTCTCTCTCTCTCTCTTTCTGTCTCCCCTCCAGCCCTCCCCTCTCTTTTCCTTCAGTATTCTTTCCTTCCACTCCCTCTTCCTCTCTTTCACCACCATCTCTCTCTCTCTCACTCTCCTCCATTCGCTCATCTCCCTGTCAGTCACCTTCCCTCTGTGTCCCTCTCTTCTTCCTCTCTCCCTATATCACATACTTTCATCCAAGTCTGCACAAAACAATCTTCCAACACTTTTACTTATAAACCTTACTTGATAAATGAAAGAAAGAAAAGATACAAAGGCAGAGAGAGGCAGAGAGATGGAGAGAGCGCTGCGCAGAGGATACACAGAAAAGGACTCGGTAGATGGAGCTACAGGAATAAGCAGATAAAGAAAGAGAGACAGACAGGGATAGGCAGAAACAAAGAATGACAGACGGAGATGGAAGAAAGAAGGGAGAGTGAGGCAAGAGGCAGCCTGGTGGATCCATAATTTCCGACTGATATGATGTTGATTTTATTTTGTTGGTGTGTGTGTGTGTCTTGTGACTTTGAGGTGACTTGGCCCATTGATCATCCGACTATCAGGGAGCCTTGTGCGAGCCGGTGATATATGAGCTATGCATTTTGTGTTTGTTTGTTTTCAAACCCACTGGCCAAATACTGATTCGTTGGACGAACCTTTGTTTGTGACTGGTCTGTGTTTGTGATGGTGTGACCAGAGTCACTATACCAAAACTGTGTTGGAAGACGAAGAAGAGGGGTGGAGGCGGGCAATATTAGCCCCGCCTCCCCCCCATCCCTCACGTATAAAAAGGAAGGGAACGTAGCCGGTTCTCACTCAACACACTCGCACTGAAGAATGAGATCCTTAAAGCACCTGAAACCTCACAGCAAGAGGAGCGTGGTGAGTTCATTGGCTCTCACTCGTAGCATGTTAAGTGGTAGTTTACTGAGGTGGTGGGCAACGAGGCTCGATCCCACTCGCAGCTGAAAGACAGGTAGGGAGCTGCAGTCAGGGATGCTTTGGTTCCTGGTAGGTTTTCTTTGTTTTTAAAGTTGCCATCTGCCGATTTTACTTGTTTTCTCCCTAATTAAGACTTGTGTCTGGCATTGACTCTGTTTGCCCTCTTTTTAACTGTTTTCAACTCTTCTTCGTTCCTCTTTTTTCTCTCCCTCGCTGTTTCCACTTCACAATTGTATTTTATCTTTCATTCTGTCCGGCTTTCATTTTGTCATTTTCTTTCTCCTTCTGTCTCTTGGTTGCTCACTGCATCTCCCTCCCTCCCTCTCTCTGTCTCTACATATCTTTCTTTCTCTTTCTTCCTCTTGCTCTCTTTTGACTGCTGCCTTACATTCACCCTCTCACTCTTTCACTCAGCTCTCCCCCTCCCTCTCCAGTATTTCTCTCTCTCTCTCCCCCTCCCTCTCTGTCTCTCTCTCCAGTCTCTCTCTCCCCCTCCCTCCAGTATTTCTCTCTCTCTCTCAGTCTCTCTCTCCCCCTCCCTCTCCTCTCTCTCCAGTCTCTCTCTCTCTCTGTCAGCTTTCCTCCTTCCCCCCCACACCCCTAAACTCCTTATCTCTCTTTCACTCTCCCTCTCCTTTTCTCTTTTTTTATTTCTCTCTCTCTCCCTACTCCCCTCCACTCGACTCTCGCCTGCTCTAAACTCTCTCTCTTTCTCTGTCTCTGCTTTTTCCTCTTTCCCCCCCTCTGTTCTTGCTCTGCTCTCTACTGCTTTTCCATTCTTTAAAAATAAAATATCTTCATATTGCTCAGTTTTGTCTTCCTCTTTCTCCACTTCTTGTACTTGAATGTGTTTGTGTCTAGATCAGTAGGCCATCGTATGCCTCATAACACACACACACACACACACACACACACACACACACACACACACACACACACACACAAACACACATAAGCCATACATGATTAGGATGGTGTCTTTCTTAGCTCCTGTATCTGTCACTAGATGTGTACAGTCTTGCTTCAGGTGGTCTTCTTGTCCCAGAAGCATTGATTTGTGGTGAAGAGTCTCTGTAGGAGGACATGTGTTTGTGTGTCCTTCATCGGGATGCTATGAAGGGCTCCTTAAAAGAAACATTCCTGTTTCTCTCTTTCTCCTGCTATTCCTCTCGACAACCAGCTCTTGTGTCAATGAATCTGAGGACAGTGTGCTGTAGTTTGACTCTTACTAAATTATTGTCATTGCTTTATTGTCATTGCTTTAGTTTAGAATGAGTTGGTTGTAGCCCGAGTTTCCTGTATTGACAAACGCATGCTGTTTCAACTTATCTTGAGCAAGCCAGGCTGTGTTTATTGTTTTCTTAGCTTAGACAATTTTGTTCACATGCTAGATTTGAGAAATTGTCTGAAACAACAAACAGACCTTTACCTAAACTTAAGACGAGAGAGAAAAAGTTTTTCACCCACAATATCGCAGAGCAGTTTGCATTTTTGTTGACTATATGTCTTTATTTCTCTTACATCAGACGTATTGTATATTTGATAATTGCTTCCTTGCCATGCTGATGTCTGTGCCTGTGTCTCTCTCTGTTCCAGGAGGAGGCGAGCCGGCGCCTGGGTAGATGTGAGCCCAAGGTAATGGCCAGGCTGGTGGACATAGGCACACAGACAGATCCAGTAGTCGTGCTGTCCCTGGCCCAGGCTGCCGTGCTAGGTCTCATCTCCCAGAATGAAGTGTTCGGCGCTACCATTGCACCCAACGGCTTCTACACCGGCGAACCCAAAGAGTCCCCCGCACCACAAGTAGAAGGAGTCGACTACGAGTACGCAGACCAGCTTATCGGAGCCAACGGAGATTACCTCGGAGACAACTTGGGCGAAGACGGACAGATGCAACCCAGCTGCAGTCAGAGGAGGTGGCAGCAGGGGCCCCCTCAACATCCGGACACAAAAATGGTCGGACCCGATCGTCACAGCCTGCAAGGCGGTGACGTGTCCTCATCCCACGTGAAAGGGGAAGTGGTGAACTCTGGAATGTCCTCCTGTGTCCACATGCTTAACAATTTGACTCCCAGAGGTGGTTTAGTACAAGTGGATCCAGCCTCCCTCAGAGGCACCAACAAGAGCTGTGTGGATTGCGAGCGGGACACAACCAGTCAGCCGCAAGCCAACACACACGTTCACCCTCCTCCCCCCCAGGTTGGCCACAGAGGAGGGGAGCAGGGCCACCGAGGACTGCAAGGCCAGCGGCCTATGGGGGGCCACGGTCGAGGTGGCAGGGAGGAAGAAGAAGAAGTAGAACACCAGGGGAACAACATGATGAAGCCCACGCAGCAGGAGGAAGCCATCAGCAGCTACTTCCAGACCAGCGAAGTAGGGAGCTATGATTCGGCGGAAATGGGCATGGCGGGCGAGTACGAAGACAGAAGCCAGAACATGATGTGGACAGACGGGAACGCAGGAGCGCAGCACCAGCAGCCTCCGCAACCCCAGCCTCCCCGTCGGCACGGCGGCCGCAGAGTGGACCGGCTAGATATCAACATCCAGATTGATGAATCTTACTGCGTGGATGTGGGAGACGGCCTGAAGCGCTGGAAGTGCCGCATGTGCGACAAATCGTACACCTCCAAGTACAACCTGGTGACGCACATCCTGGGCCACAACGGCATCAAGCCCCACGCCTGTCCACATTGTGGGAAACTGTTCAAGCAGCCCAGTCATCTTCAAACCCACCTGCTGACCCACCAAGGCACGCGACCCCACAAGTGCACCGTCTGCAAGAAGGGCTTCACCCAGACCAGCCACCTGAAGCGACACATGCTCCAACACACTGACGTGAAGCCCTACAGCTGCCGCTTCTGCCGCCGTGGCTTTGCCTATCCCAGCGAGCTGCGAGCCCACGAGGTGAAGCACGAACGTGGGCGTTGCCATGTTTGCTCGCAGTGCGGCATGGAGTTCCCCACCTACGCGCACCTCAAACGCCACCAGACCAGCCACCAGGGTCCCCACACCTTCCAGTGCACCGAGTGCAACAAGTCGTTCGCCTACCGCAGCCAGCTCCAGAACCACCTGCTGAAGCACCAGAGCCCGAGGCCTTACACCTGCTCCCAGTGCGGTCTGGAATTTGTGCAGCTCCACCACCTGCGTCAGCACTCCCTCACTCATAAGGTACTGACACTTCCACCCCGGAGCTTCCTGAACGCTCCAGTTACAAAAACACTATTGATATTTCCTGCATAAATTAGACGGAAAAAGGATTTTTCTTTTGTCATGGAAAAAGAAAATTAGAGTAGGGAGCAAAAGCAAATCCTATCGGCTCACCAGACCTCTGCTCATCTTCTGTCCTTCACCCACTGAGATCTGGGGGAAGTAGACGGGCAAGAGCACTTAACCTGGCAGGCATCCACACTCTGTACTCGTACTGTGCTTTTGTGGCTTTGTCTGACTTTGTGACTTCTTTGGAACTTCTGAGGTCAGAATAGAAGAAAGTAGAAACAGCTAAATGGAGACTTGAAAAGGGGTTTTGACTGCAGTCACCCTGCGTACAGTTAACCAGCCATTCTCTATTCAATAGAGCTCGCTCCAGGGCGCGCGTTCTCTGGAGAATTGAGTTTTCCGCTTTGGAAAAGTATTATTTATGTTAACAACAAAAAGAGAGGACAGATCTGTTGCAGGATAATTATCCTATAAGCTGTTAAAAGAAATCCCTTTCGAAAAATAATATGTTTTTAATCGGGGAAATGAGAAGTAGAAAAGATATGTCTCTCACACAGATTTAATTCTTAACATCATCAAGTCTGAGCGTCTTCATATAGTCCTCATTATAGTCTCCATCAGAATGAAATGTGCGTAATTGCTCAGTGAACACACACACACCCACGGGTGAGGAAGAGAGAGATGGGGAGCATAGAGTGAGCACAATTCATTTGATATTACCAAAGGACCGTCTTCTCCTCAATTCTCCCACCGTTGTCGTTCTAAGAGATGAGATCTTGACGTTTCTCTAAAACTGCACTGTTTGCAAAATTGCCAGACTTTTACTTCATCCAGATAGCTGCAGCAGTTGAAATGCTGAATTCCTGAGGATTTACCTACGTTTGATTACTTTCAGGGAAACAATAACCCAAAGCCACACTGAAAATGAGAGCAGTTGGTATTCTCAGTGGAGAGAATGTTCCCTTTTGTATTTGAGCCTGCTGGCTGTTCACTGCTCCCCCTGGTGGACAACGCATGCACAACACATTTGTTGTGCAGACAGTGACAGTCTGCCAGAATTGGTTTGCTTAAACAGACAGTCTCTCGGCCCACTGGCGACCTTTAATACATATTAGTTCTTCTCAATACACCAGAACACAGTTATTCAGGCCCACTTGTTTGTCTGCGGACATAGACGGCAGAGTGAAGTGTATAATGCAGCAGCACATTCATTCAGACGAGCCTGGAGGCCTCGGGTGCTGTGACTGTTCTGCTCTTGTGACCTGCTTCTCGATGACTACACATTTCCTGTCGCATGTGGTTGAGAATATTACTGGAATAGAAGAAAGACGGACGGCAAGGGCTTTTCTTTCCCGTACTGTAGTAATCTTTTTTGGTACACCCAAAATGGCTGCCATGGATTTTGATATGGTCAAACTAATGAGCATCATCTCGCAAGCAGGATGTGGATGTGGATGTCATCACGCTACCAAACTGACGTCCCAGACAAACCGTCAGGGCCCTCTGCTATTTGGCAGTTCTGCCTCCCCTGTTGTTTTGTGGATGGTATTAGATATTAAGTCACAATAGCACAAATTAGTTTTTAAAGTTTGACACTGTGGGCTCCCCAACATTAAATACGATACACCTAAACTAGATAGATGAGTGTCACTGTTCCAGGGATATAGGAACCATGTTGAGGGGACATTCTTAATCGTGTAAAGACAAATCTATATTGGTGATGCAATAGGGTCAGGATAATCATCTCTCAATGTTTTGGAACTACAGTTCCCGTAATGCTGTGGGGGATGTAAAAAGGAAGTACAATGCCATGAATTCAGTGAGTAACCCTGCAGGCGCCAACTATTTTAGCCTACATTTCTTTACCGTTTGGCAATTTTGTCGCCGTTAAACATTTGCTAAGTCAGACATCAGCAGTTCATCAGCAAAATGCTCATAGATGCACAGAAGCAAGCACGTTTTGGAGTTGTAATGAGCATACTTTTAATGGATTAATGAACATTAGAGGGACATTTTTTGGAAAGTGTAAGCTGCACTGAATCTGAGTCTGTGTGTTCAGATTTGACTCATGACTCAAACAAGCAGTGTGATTTTTTATTTTTTTTTAAACTTATTGTGGCCCTCTGCTGCGGAGTGTTTTAAAGTCCCTAAAGTGAATGGCCTCTGTGAGCAGTGTGCCGTTGCTGCAGCTCCAACAGCCGACCGAGTTGATCAGCCGGCCAAATCGGGCTCCCCGGTGTGCTCCGACAACACCAGAAGGCACTTCTCCCGCTCACCTATGTGGCCTCAGTCTCTTCCTCCTTGCCTCCTCTCAACTCTCTCTCGCACAGTGAATCCACTTCCGTCTGAGCGATATTACAAAGGGGGTAAGACAATGTGAACGATTAACCCCTTTCTTCCGTTTGCACTCCGAAGGGAATGAAAGGCCACAAGTGTGACGTGTGTTCGCGGGAGTTCACCCTGTCGGCCAACCTGAAGCGGCACATGCTCATCCACAACAGCGTCCGGCCCTTCCAGTGTCACGTCTGCTTCAAGAGCTTCATCCAGAAGCAGACCCTCAAGACCCACATGATCGTCCACCTGCCCGTGAAGCCATTCAAATGCAAGGCGAGTATTTGAACTTGATTTTATTTTATTCGTGACAAAAAATATAGGGTGACCGCGGCAAGTGGGAGATTTTTCTAATTAATTTCAGTGTGAAATGAGATGTGATGATGCACTTGAAGTTCAATTTAATGGAACAGGATTATGTGAGCAGGAGAAATTTTCTTACGGATAATACGCTTTGATATCAGCGGGTTTGATCCAATGTAAATTCACATTCTTAGCGCGGAAGAAAAGACCGCGACCGTCGTCAGGCAGGATGTTGTCATCACTAACTTCCATGTACAAGTAGAACTTTAAAATAAATTGAGTTCATTTTTTTGGGTTGTGTATATTTTTGTTTCCAGGTATGTGGCAAGTCTTTCAACAGAATGTACAACCTGCTGGGCCACATGCACCTCCACGCTGGCAGTAAGCCCTTCAAGTGTCCATACTGCACCAGTAAGTTCAACCTGAAGGGAAACCTCAGCCGGCACATGAAGGTCAAGCATGGAATGGACGTCTCACCAGAAGGACAAGGTGAAGGCCGCTCCACACGCTGTCACACGTTTCCTTTAACTGGTATTCATCCACTGAAGGGTGATCGTATGCATGCGCTACATGTTAAGTGACCCTCTGAATAAAAACCTGCTCCCGGCCTGGTCGGACACACCTTCTACACACATGCCCACAAATATAAGTAATTAACATAGTTTGTGATAAATGTTTAATTGTGATGTTTGTTTAGCTTCAATAGTAACAAAATATTCAATATCCTTGGACCCCTGTTGTTTTTTCCCAGATATAAACTAATTTCTATTAAAAGAATCTTGCTTTTTATACAGGCAACGTGACTATCAAAGGCGCTTTTGTCAAAGTTTCATTTATGGATGTAATAATATTTATTTGTAAAGTTTTAAAGGCCATGAAAAACATTTTTTATCTATCGGCTTCTCATTTGTGCGATGTGATCCAACATGATTGCACATCTTTCTGCCAAACATGAGATTTCTGCATTTATTTATTTTGTCTTTGTGATCATCTCACTAGTTTGAGGTGGACGAAAAGGTGATGTATCAACTTTTGAATCAGAATCTGATGACAGTTTTGGGATTGCCTGCTTATGGTGCCAGGCCACTGTCAATCAAATCTGATCAATACTCATCCTCGCAGGTTAGCTGAGTTTAAATGGCTAAGAATGTCATAAGATTGTTGCTATATACATATCATACATATCTATTAAGAGGTTTCTTACGAGTACATATCTATTAAGAGGTTTAAAGTTGATGTAAATTTTTTTTTTAAAAAGATATATAAAAGACAAAAAGGTTTTTGTTTCCTTAATGTTTTTAACCCTAATGAACAATTTCTTCAGCATGGGGACACTAACTGTAGCTTGGAAATGCACTTTATAATGCTTTTGTTTTTTTCCAGATGTTCTTCCAGAAATGAATAGCCAGGGGGAGTATGAAGGACAGAACTTCAGCTTTACATCACAAGACAATATGGACAACGGTGGCTCCCAAAACCTCACTAAACTCACTACAGCAAACATGGACGACATGGAGGAGTATTACAATTTCGGGAAGGATTCGAGCAGCTACGCGACACCTTGAGTGGCGATGAACCGGAGAACATGCTTTGGGTTTTTTTCTTTTACGGCAGACGGAAATTACCGAGTTGTTTTCAAAGCTTCGGGAGACACTGGGGACGGGGTTTTCTTTTAGGGATTGGCCTCCTTCCAGAAGAGCCAGAACTGAACGGCCTCTGATGGGAGGCCAGGAAGGAGGCGCACTTCAGAGCAGACGTTTCAACTCTGTTGCTGATCGCAGAGACACTGAAGCTGTGGACGCTGGGCCTAGAGCTCCTTTTTTGGGGATTACTACGCAAAGCGACTCAAAGACTCTCACTGGCGGACAGTCGAATCTGTATGTTGTGTGTATGTATCAGTTATTTGAAAAAGGAAAAAAAAGAAGGAAAAAAACATATAAAAAGTTGCAGAGCCATCAGTTACATTTGATGTGATAGAAATCTGTTTACCATTTTGCCATTGTTGTCATTCACAACCAATGTATGCCCTTTATATTTTTGTCTGAAAGTGCCAGCGAGATACATTTGCAACTAAGCTTCCACCGTGTCAGCTATTTACTCACTGTATATCGAACTTTTGATACATAGTCACGACATATTCAGAGGTTTGAATGCTCTTACTAAACAGTTCCTAATTGTAGTTACCCATTCCTTCCCAGCCCTCAGTTTAAACAGGTCGCTCTTTCAATGCGTGCGAGTGCTTTTTGTTGCACAGGACATCGTAGCGGTTATCTTCCCGGGGCACTTACTACCAAAGTTGCTACTGTCCCATGCAAGCTGATACCAGAAACAACAATGTTGGCGACATGTACAGAGGATTCGATTCTGCAACAGACTTTGGTCTCACATGGTTTAGCTTGACATTAATAATCTATCACGTGTAGTGACTATACTGCTCAATGTTTTACTGAGTGAAGAATGCAAAGCACTTTTTCCATTGAGACCTGTCATTTTTTCTGTGAAGGCTTGTCTTCGGTATACTCATTTGCCTCCAGGAGAAAAGTGGGGAGAAATAAGATCGTAGAATCTTCCGAACCCCCATAACGGCAATATTGTTAAACAGATATGCTTTCTCTGTAGTTTTTTTTGTAAACTGCAGTTCCCTTGATATGGATATTTCACAGTTGTCAGTTTAAATATGAATTGAAGAATGGGCATCTTTGTTTGGAGCATCAGCAGTGTGGACTGTTTTCACTTCACTTTCAATTCACTTTATTCAGACCGATATTTCCCCACTCAATGGGGAACAAAACACCTAACGTGGATATCAAATCCAATCTGTAGATTTTAAAAGAAGAAGAAGAAGAAAAAATATCTTTCAGATTAAATTCTGTGGGGTTGAATTGAAAGTGGACTGATGCTAGTTCTGTTATTCATAATTCTGTTTTGGGGAAGACTCCCCCTGTCCTGCCATGCAGGTCAGCCTTGATATGCACACTAAACCAGAGGAACGGTCTGCAGCACTAGTTCTTCTTTGAGATGAGGAATATCAAACTGAGACCTCATGGAAATTGACCATGAATTATTTAATAAAGGTTCTCTAGTTTAAATGATGGAGACTGGTGTTTTAATCTGTCACTGTTTGGGGAGGGGGGGGGGGGGGTAATCCTCAGAGTTGGCTATTTTTAGCCATGCTAGCGGCTCTCTGGATGGCAATTGGTCCAGGCTGAAATCTATTGAAATATGCTATTGAATGGATTGTCATAAAATGTCACTTTTTGTCCCCCTTCACCTCCTGACTTGCATGATTCTCTGACTTCCTCTAGCGCCACCACGAGGATCACAGTTCTGGTTTTAAGTGATACATCTTAACAATTATTAGATGGATTGCTCAAAAATGTGTTTCACAATTGAACGCTTATAAAACTACAGAATAACAAAGAGTAACCACTGAAGAAAATGAGAAGGCCGGTGACACCATCTAATGACGTTCACATGAACGTGATCCCTCATTTCCATCCTGTGGATATCCGAGAGCTCTTAATGCAATTATATAGATTTTAGTATCCAGCACCCATCCCACTGAGGTTTAGTGGACGTATCCACGACTACTAGAATAATAGCCTCTGCTGATGCTGACGTTTGTATTAATTAACCAATGATAGCTGGCTAACATACAAAACTAGGATGGTAAACAATATGCTAAACATCAACATGTCAGCATTGTCATTGTGTTAGTATACCAGTGGCAAATGAGGAATAAAAGTGGGACATTTAATGAATATAAATAAACAAGGCAGAACACATTTTGATTTATTGATAACCTGTAAAGGGGGTAACCTCCCCTAATATTAACTGGTAAGGAGTTTAGTGTCTTCCCCGGCTCTGAAGCCTCAGTCATCTCAGTGCAGATCCCCCCCTCCCTCCCCCCCCTGCACAATGTGCACCCATTAATCGGTTCTAAACTGTTTCATGGATGCTTTGCAGAAGTTATATTTGCATAGGAAAGCATTTCCCAGGATAGGGTTGAACAATCTGCTCAGATATAACTTTTAAGGCTGCAGCTCATATTAAGCGGGAGGTTCTTTAGCACTTCATAGTTGCACAGGAATGTTCCACCAGGAGGAAATTAAAACAGGAGAAAATCTAAATGTAAAATGTATTGATAGAGGCACCGTGACTATTTTCTCTGACATTTTAGTGACTGGGCGAAAGAGACTAGTCAGTGGTTCAGTTAGAAAGTGAGTACCACCAATCTGTAGATTGAGAATAACAAAATATCAGACCAACGTTGTTCCGTCAGTGCTCCCGTGTCCTTTTATTCACATGTCCTTAAAGGTATGTTTTGCTTCCCTCTACTTTGGCTACTTTGTTGTTATGCGGGATAACAGTGAACACCAGGTCATCTAGAATCTAGATGAACAGAAACCTATCTCGAGGTAAATCCAGGCGTAATGAGCTATTTACCAGACACACTCTGAATTGTCTTACTGCAGCGCGCCTCAGCGGTTCTCCATCCAGCAATAACGAGCTGCAGGGGCCCACCATTGATTTCAGAAGAGCATCTGTGAGTGGCACAATGAAGCATTCAGCACATGGCTGGCTGGCTAACCATGTCGACATCTGCTGGTGTTGTACTGTAATTGTCACAACATCAGAAAGCGTTCCCAAAACTCCCATCAGGCCCCGCACCCTGCTGGAGCAAACACCACTCACCGTCATGCACTGGAGGGGGCATTTGACCGCATGAATATTCTCCTGGACAGAGGCTCACGTGTGCCAGCGCATGCAATTAAAATGTAGAATAAGATGGCTTGAAAATTAATTGCGAGGGGAACCCTTATAGCGCCCTCTGGAGGAGTTATGGATTCAACACGAGAAGTCACATTCCTTAACTGTTGTCTCATTAAATCATATTCTTGAAGCTCTTTCAGAGGGCTCAATGCTAATCACACCAATACTTCTCATTACTATTCTGACATCTCACACATTGTTCTTAAAACTATGTTCATAAACTGAAGTAAAAATGCTCCTCTGTCACATTACATTGAATTATATCCGCATTAGTTTGCCTAACTAATTAAATGGGTAAGTATCATAATACAGAGGATTTGGAAAATTAATCTAATCACTTATAGGAAGATATCTTCAGGGAACATTGGGTTAATAGCATTGATATCGATTCATACAGCAGAATCACTTTTATGCAATGCATAACTGGACATTTGGCAACAGGAAAGGCAGAGGACCATGAGCACAGTTATGTGTCAGTGAGCTATACAAATACAAAAATTGCAAATTTGGTTCCTTTAAAATTGGATACAAAGATTTATACAGAAGGAGAAAAAAAGAAAGTGTCTGAAAAATTTTTTTTTTCTACGTTGGCAAGTTTGTCTTCATTTGCTCAAAACTTTGTCCAAGTTGGTCTTGATGGCATCGAGGAAGTCCGTTGTGTTCACATAATGCTCACCCAGCTTGCAGCTGCAAGATAACAGTTCAGAGGTTACATTTGTAACGACTTGTCAAATCTGTCTTTCCTAAAAACACACACACACGCACACGCACGCACACACACACACACACACACACACACACACACACACACACGCACACACAAACTCACTTGGCCAAGCCATGGATGCAGCCTGCCAGGTCCTTGGTCATCACACCATTTTCCACAGTTGTCACACAGACACGTTCCAACGTCTGGCAGAACCTGGAGAGCAAAAACGCAGAGCGACACATTATTTCACTGTAAAATTGCGTAAACATATACTGCATGAGTAAATGACATCAGATAACGCACTTCATCAAATCAGGATTGCCGTCCAGTTTCCCTCTGTGCTCCAGCCCTCTGGTCCAGGCAAAGATGCTCGCGATGGGGTTGGTGCTGGTTGGTTTTCCCTACAAAGCGAGGACACGGTTAGGTTTAGTTCCAGAAACGTCAACATGTCTTGTGGTTGCTTTGCATTTGGGTTCATTGGCATTAATGTGGATAGGGACGTTAACGTCACTGCCTCTCCCACCATAGATTTATGGAACGGATTTCCTGAGTATATAAAGGGTTTAATATGGTGAGGACTTGCAACATAACCTGCACAAGCATTTACTATTAATGACATGACTTCTGCTTTCAAACTAGCTCCGATATAAATACCACAAAATGACTTAGCCAGACAACACTGTGGAAACACTCTATACTAGACACAATTATCTAGAAATGTTAAACAAGCTGCAAAACTAACAGTTTCTACACTGAAACACCTGGAAACTGCATTCAGTATAGTTTGGTTCTGAAATTCAACAATCATATAGACACAGTTTCAGCCCAATTTATTATCAAACATACAGAATTCAATATTTAATAATGTTCCTTTTTACACTCAACTCAGTGAAATTGCAACAACTCAATTAACACTTGCAATTTAATACTGATAAAACAATAAAATAAAAAAGCCTTGGTCCGGTATTTCAGTGCACTTCTCTCAAGTCAAGAGCTCATTAGTGTGAACAGTGTGCATGTTAGACAGTTTGCGCTCCACTGGCTTTTAACATTTGAAAATATATGGGGAGGAATCACAGCTTCAACTACAACCGTTGTCCTGAGTCTAGCCTCAAACCTGGCACCAAATCCCAGACCTGATTGCGTCCTAAAGTAAATACCACCCCAGCAGTGTGACCCAGTGGCTCTTACCCTCTGGTGTTCACGGTAGTGCCGGGTCACAGTGCCGTGTGCAGCCTCGGCCTCGATAGTCTTTCCGTCTGGGCACACGAGCACTGATGTCATGAGACCTAGAGAACCAAAACCTGCACACAACACACAGACATTACCTGGCATCGCAATTCACAAAAACGAGCCCACATGTAAATAACGTGTCAATTGTGACCGTCGCTGAGCAAACAGGGCAATACTTCAAAGAGAAGGTGCACTAACCCTGAGCCAGAATGTCTGACTGCACATCTCCATCGTAATTCTTGCAGGCCCAAACAAATCCTCCAGAGGACTTCAGGACCTGGGCCACCATGTCGTCAATAAGACGGTGCTCATACCAGATCTTCAGCTTGTCAAACTCAGGCTTGTAGTCCCTGAAATAGACAGAATAATACGCATGTCTCGTTACAAGTGACAGTTAGTGGCCTGACCGTAACACACTAAAATGGGAGACCGAACACTGTTTGATCACCACATAAAATTGTGAAGAGTCAGCTGAGGAGTCCATTCCTTAAGCAATGTAATTGAACAACCCAATGCACCAAGTCTGTATTCTGAGACGTCCAGTATCTTACTTCTCAAAGATGTCCTGGAAGATGTCTTTGAAGCGCCCGTCGTAGGCCTTGAGGATGGTGTTCTTGGTGCTCATGTACAGAGGCCACCTTTTCTGGATGGCATACTGGAAGCAGCTGTGAGCAAATCCACTGATGGACTGTGCAATGGAAATTAATAATAAAAAAGGTCCAGATTTTAAACATAAGGAATCCCATCACAGAACTTAACATAAAAAAAAGAAAAATAGAATGCACTCTCCAAAAGAATTGTGTAACAAATTATCTTTAACCATTTATAATATTGCATTGATTTCTTTGCATACGAATTCATGTAAATGAACATAACAGCAAGGCTTTTCTTACCTCGTCAGTGTTGTACATTCCCAACCCACAGCCCCCAGCGAGAAAGTTATACACCTCCCACTCCTTCTGCTGGCTTCCGTCGGCCGGAGCGAACACCATCTTGAACTTGCCCGGCTGGTCAACAACAAAGTCTGTGGCCCTGTACTGTGAGATCAAACGTCAAACGTGGGCTGTGAGATTTGGCCTTGGTCAGTTTAGAGGGATCTTTGGAAAGAGCAACACACACGTTCGCATTCTCATACCTGATCGCCGAAAGCATGTCTGCCAATTGTTATGGCTTGTGTCCAACCGGTAACGAGACGAGGGATGTTTTTACAGAGGATTGGCTCACGGAAAACGGTGCCGCCCAAGATGTTCCGAATGGTTCCATTAGGACTTTTCCACATCTTCTTTAGCTTAAACTCTGGAGAAAGTATGCATTGAACGTTGTTACCATTTGGAGACCCAAAGGATCCAGAACAGTTAAGAACTCTTCAAGGACCAAAATGAAAAGTATTAATACATGTATTCTTATTAACATACAACCGATTGCATTACTAATGCAGCTATTGGTTGAAAATGAACTATCATGCAATGCAAAACATTTCTCAAGGCTATAAACTGTTGTTAGAGCCATTGTGTGTGTGTGTGTGTGTGTGTAAATAGTAAAAACAATATTATTGACACCTAGTGGTGACCACATTTTAGGACTGCAATTCCCACGCGTTCAAGCCAATTAATAGAAACGGGTGTGAACAATTTGAAGCTGGAGACGCTGACGAGAGACAGTTCTCATACGTGTAACGTAAACCCTCAAGACGATTTAAGTTTGCTTATTGTTTTATTTCGTCTTCGTAAGGCCTACTTTCTTTGAATGTGTGTTTCGAGCAACCTTTATTTATTTGTTTTGATTTGATTCTCCGCACGAGTCGAGCAAGTCAAAATAACGCGTTTGAGAATTTAAATGTTTATCTACAGAAGTGGAAGTAGAAGAAGGCCGCGACAAGTATTCTTCTACACAAAGTTAGAATAGTATAGATGGCACAGGTAGCATAAAGAAACAGACTCAAACTCACCTTCAACTCGGGCCTCGTCGGGGGTGATGGTGGCACACTTGATAGCCACATTGTATTTCTGAGTTGCCAGAGCGGAGTCGATGGTGACCTGGTCGTTTGTCTGGTCCCGGTAGGGCAGACCCAGGTCAAAGTACTTCAGCTCAACATCGACATTGGGCAGGATGAGCTGCACATGTAGAGATGTTGATGTGTTATCAGGACAACACACTGCATAGCAACCCCAAAAAAGAAAAAGTGTACATATGCAGTCTGTCTTTCTGATGATTAAAACCCATTACACCCATTTAAATTAGCAATTAGGCGACCTCCAGTTTCTTTATACGGTGAAAGTCTAAATCATTTGATTTACCTTCTCTTTGATGAACTCCCATATGATGCGAGTCATCTCATCGCCGTCCATCTCCACCACCGGCTGCTCCGCCTTGATGCGCTTTGTGCCATCTGAAAAGTTCAGTTATTCATGTTTCACAAAGTTAGACGGAAACAAATATATATTACAAGTTTGCCTCAGGCAAAACATTAACATTCATTTAGCTGGAGAGTTATTTTTAAACGCTCATTATTTGCATGTTTTCATTATTTTCACTGAATCCACTGCCTTGTATATACGTTAAAGAGCCTTTAAAGTCACATCGCTGTGGGAAGGTTCAACAACAATTAGAGAATATCACTCGAACCTGTGACACCAAACTGATGACACACAACACACCTGCATTTTGGTTTCATATCCCTTTTATTACTTTGGCTGCTGTAATGTTATAGAGTTCATTCTCACTGAAAACTTTGCCAGACAGTGTGACCTTATATGACTGCTTTAATAGCAGGTATTAGCTGACAAGCCCTTTTTGTACCCGACACACACGTGGAGTCACATGTCAAGATTAAATGATAACGCTTGTTTTGCTCAAGGATTCAAGGTTTTTATTTGCCATTTGTGCCTACACCAACAGTCCAGACACATTGGAAATCTTGTTCAGAAATAACACTGTAATAAGAAGGAAAAAGAAAAATACAAAATATAAAAGAAAACACTATACAGAAGAGTGGTACTATGTACAAGGACAAGAGATGTGCTAATATGCACCGTTTGGGATACAGTTTTAAATCAGACCTTTTTAAATGATATAGTTTTAAGTAATAATATGTCACATATTGCAAGTGTAGTGAGGTAGTGTTGGGTTCTTAGACAAATTTCAATAGTGTTGTGTTGCCACTGTGGCAGGGAAGGAGCTTGTTGTAGGTTGTGTGCCGTTTTTAACTTTCTGTGCCAAATGGAAATACTGAGTCTGTTTTCAGGATCGTATGTATGATTCAGTGATGGCACTTTGCCAATCAGCAAGATCGACCTCGTTGGCTACGGGTTTCCACTGACGCCTCCCAATTAGTAGCGCTCATTCATAAAACATGCACTCTGTATGTTACACAGCCACGTGACCACATTATTGTTGTGAATCTCGCGAAAATTGCGCAAAGCTGTATACAATTTTTTTTTAAAAGTACTTTGGAGTCATATTGGTGTGAATTTAGTCGACGGCTGACTTACAGTTTCTCTGTTGCAGGAGGCAGACGGAAGCCGGTGAGAGCACAGCGGGGCTTTGCGACAGTGCAGCAGCTGTACAGTGCAGAGCTTTCAGGTAACCCGCCATGTTTACACGGAACTGATGACGGTCGAGGCCACTGGAACCCTCTTTGCTTATGAATGAAGGACAGACAGGTAGAGCCCGGTAACGACCGGACGTAGGTGTTGGTGAACACCACCACGTCAGCTTGGAAAGAGAACGCTTTACTCTGATTGGCTAGCCAAATCGGCTCCGGGCCAATCAGAATGAAGTATGCTCGTTGAAGTTGGCTACGGTGAGTTCAGTGTAGGTTCAAGTTCACTTCAAATCTTCTTCCCTTTTCCCGTTACCTGTCCAGGTAGAAGTCTCGTCTGCTCTCTTTCTCACACTTCAGTGTTGGAAGAAGGAGCCGACATAAACTAGTAATACCACAGTGTAGACATTACCCATATTAAAAGTGAAAGCATTCAAAATGTTACTCAAGCAAAGTAGCCGTAATATAAGTAATATAATTAAAATACTTGTATACTTAAAGTACCAACAGTTAAAGTTATTCATTATGCATAATGTTGCGCCTGGTAATGGTGCGGCTAATTTTAATTAATATACTGCTGGATAGCTTGTGAATTCCCCCCTAGAGATCAATAGAGTGTTATCTTAATCTTTCATAATACCCAATTTGTTTGCTGATTATATTTTGTAATATTAATTGGCAAAGTAATTAGTATCTTCAATTATGTTAAATTAACAAAAAAAATTATATTATTTAGTAAATTAACAGTCACATTGCACCACAGCACAGTGAAATGTAGCCACTGCATTTAACCGTCCCAGAAGGGGAAGCCGGCAGCTACTATGCAGCGCTCTGGGAGCAGTTTGGACGTTTGGTGCTTTGCTCAAGGGCACTTCCCAGGAGGTGAACTGGCACGTCTCCAGCTTCCAATCCGCACACCGAACCACGGACTGAGCTACTACTGAAATTATCAAATGAGTGTAGTATAAAGTACAATATTTCCATCATAAAGAGTGGAGGTGAAGTATATAGTTGCAGAAAATTTAAATACTAATATTAAGTACACGTTCCTCAAAATTGTACTCACGTACAGTACTTGAGTAAAGACTGTTGCATGAGGTGTGTGAATGTATTGAAAGAGAAAATATATTTTTATCTAGTGACTAAAATCTTCTTTACATGTTGGAAAACAAAAAGTGAGAAATAGATAATAAAATCCCCTAAAATGGAGTTCATCTGTCAATTAGAAAACAGAGAGCCGACAAGGCTGCACAATTATGTGAGCTACTTATTTTTTTATAATGAAACATGTTTTCTGAAGAATAAGTTCAAAATGTAAAATACATATTACATGAACCTGGATCTAAGTTGGCAGCTCCTGACACATTGTCCCAAAAAAATAACAAAATTGCTCAAAATACAAACCATAATATGGCAATGTTAAACCAGATTTTCATCTTTACTAAAAATGGCTTTTGTCTGTTGACCGGTTTTACAGATAATTAAGAGACAGATAAACAAATAAGACTGCAAGCATACTTTGTGTTGTTGAAAAAGAAAAGCCATCACAATGATGTCACTTAACAGTGTTAAACATATCTCTGTATAAAATAACATGGATTTATAATCCACAAGAGTGAAAACTGCGAATCCAATCAGTAACAGGATGGTGCACATCAGACCAATTAAAAAAAAAGAAGTAAACTTTCAACTTGGTAGGAAATTAAAAGAAAATGTCTTAAGGCACTTTGTATGAGACACAGGGGACGAGGAAGACGGAACTCTTACACCTCTTATTTTTTCGCACATAAATTAAGGTAATAATAAACACAATATAGAACAATACAACCTACACTCAGCAACAACTGATTTACCACAACATCTTGTGTAATTAGCATCCAGATGAAAACCCATGACCGTCTTCATTATTAACAGATCAAACTAACCCTGCTTTGTGTTGCACTAAAAAATATATTATAAATTATCTGTGCAATGTTGAAAGGTGGAAATATCTCATTTTCCAAAACCAGTACAAGAGTTGTTTCTTCTCGAAACCGCTTGTTAAGAACAAATCAGCACAGTCATGATAAAGGCACTCACAAGTTTGTATGACACTTTGTGAGCAGGAAAAAAAAGAGAGACTTCCCAAACTATCCCTTTTAACAAAAAAAGTCTGCTGGAAATACTACAAGGTGTGTGCTAATCTCCAGACGCACGTATGTGTGTTCACATTGACACGCTTCCACCTGTTTTTCTGAGGGCGAATCAAGACTACGAGTTCTAAGTGGTGGCCGCCACAGAGCCTTTCCTCTCACTGAAGAAGCTCTTGAGCAACACGACTTGACCGAGGCCGATAACAAACAGCAGGACGGTTTCTCCGATGGACCAGTAGGTCACCCGCTCCAGGAGATGTTCGGCTTTCGTGCGGTCGTGTGCCTCTCTGAGCCTGTACCATGTCTGTGAGTCATCCACCACCTTCAGGACCTCGTGAATGGAGACGCAGGATGACTCCAACTGAAAGTAGAGCGATCAACACAAATGAATCCAGAGCACAGGAATGGCCCAGGGCACACAGCAGGAGGAGGAGGAAGGTCACATAGATGCAAACACTATCCAAAACTGCTCCTGAACAACTTCACTTCAACTTCCCACATCTTCCCCCGCATGTCTCGGGGCTCGAAATGGCCGAAATACAACACATACATAAAACAATCGTGTATGTAGTATCGCAATAAATACACTGTAACTAGGGATCTACAAATGTGGGCTGATATGGGGAATCCGAGTGTTATTCTGTGTTCTGATTATCTGTAAAGATGTCCGGCATACAAACTGCAATGAAGATGTTTGACATTCTCTGAAAGGGGGCGTTAACAAACCCGGTGTCTCAGGTATTGTGGCGTAAGGAGAGCGTAATTGTGGCGTACATTTAAATACTCGCAAATACAATTCAGCCATGGTTAATACAATATTTGCAGTACACTGCGATACTTGTCATCTCACACTTTTATATTTGCACTCTTCCGACTTTGTATTGCAACTGCAACCCAGCAATGTCCCTAAAGGGCTAAATTAAGTTTTGTCTTAAGTTAGAACAGCTTTGGCTCCACTTAGTGGACTTTTAAACTGTCCCGCCAACATGGGAACAGTAAAGGTTATGCTGCACTTGCAATATCCACGACAGCTGATTAGTTAGCCCAACTTACAAATTACAACATTATTGACTAATAATGTTTTTGCTAAAATGTCTCTTTAACCTGGCTCATAACTCTAAATGTGCACGTATGGATTGTAGTTAACCTAAAGCAGACGTATTTTGAGCCCCTTGTTCCTCAGACATACCTGAGTCAGTGCTGTAGCTCCAGTCATGGTCTGAATGAGAGGTTCCTCGTCTCCGTGGCGGAAATCCAGATACACGGTTTTATGTGTAAACGTGGAGAACTCATTGCTGAAGCAGACCTTGTAGGTTCCCTCCATAGTCGTGGTATGAGAGAAGCTGTCATACTGCTTCTTCTTCTCATTGTACAAGACGTTGTTTTGAGGATCGGTGACGAAGCTGTCCACATCGTAGTTGCCTCCTGCGATGACCTGAAAGAAAAGAAAACATTCTTGTACACATGTGGATGACAAATCATTTATGCATGCCAAAATAGTTGACCATTGTAACAGGATTTCTTTTTTTGGTGACATATGGATTGTGCAAGGTTGAAACTGCTCATACTGGTTATGCAGCAAAGTGAGCAAACCAGTTAGGTGGGTGACTTTGGACAATAAAACACACTTTTACCAACAACTATTTCTCCTCAGTTTAAGTGTGTGATGAACTGCAGGCAAAGGAAAGCGTGAAGGCTCAAATTTAGTTGCCAAATGTGCACTCAAGATGAACGGAGGCCTTTTGAAACTATAAGAAATAAAACGATGCATATTCTTTCCAAGAACGAAAGACAGAACAAGTTACTATCAAATTGCTCGTGTTTTTTTTACAATATGCTGCACGAGTTATATGTAACTCGTGCAGCATATTGTAAAAACACACTTGTGGAAGTGATGAGGCTTTCGGAGTAACTTACTTGGAAGTCTATTTCAAACTTCACGTCTTTCTGCAGTTCCTCGTAAAAACATTGCTTTTCGTTATCAGAGAGCTCAAAGGTGAGCTCGGTGCCAAACACCAGAGACACATGCAGCAGCAGACAGGTGAGTCCCAGGAAGAGCATCGCGACAGCAAGAAGAAACAGCTGAAAGCGACAGTGGAGCTAGCAGTTGGTAGCGGGGATGGTAACAAGTGTGTAGCTCTGACGTGGCACGAGCACGAAGAACTTCCGGGGCAGGTTTTTTTTTTTTAAATTATTTTTAATGTAAAAATAAAAAAATACAAATGTTATCGAGCTTAAAATACTGTAAAATAAGACACACTGTGACTCTAAATGTGAGTCAATCTGTTTTTAAACCAGTTAAAGTCACGAAACGACACATTGTTTCGATAGGTCTCCACTGCGGTCTAAGCCAGAGCCGTTTATCTGATCCAATTAGAGCACCGACAGTCATTTGGTTTTCAAAATAAATTACCCGTTTCTTTTTAAGTAAGGCAGGTCACACATTATTTTTACTTTGAAAAATAAAACACACACATTTTATAAAGTATAACCCCTAACGGAGTTTTTAAAAGTCCATTTATGAGCAATAGTATTTTCAAGCATTCAGAAAAATGGATCCTGCATTCAAAATCTATTTAACTAAAAGTACAGAAATATATGTAATGCAGTTCAAACTGAACTTGTTAGTTTGTGTAACCAACATTACATTATATTTTACAAACTGATCATGTTTTGCATGTAGTCTTAATTTAAAATATAAAGCAGCTCAATAAGTGTAGTAAAGAGTATTTGCATCAGTAGTGGAGTGGAAGTACAAAGTAGCACAACATTGAAATACTGAAGTGAAGCACAAGTACCTCGAAATTGTATTTAGGCACAGTACTTGAGTAAATGGTTACTTTCTACTACTTTCCACACCAATCGTATCAAATAAATAACTGTGATTACAGCATGATTAATTTATTTAATAAAATAAATAAAAATAAAAATGATGTCCTCTATCCAGATAACTGTAGAAGTCAACACTGCAGCTTTGCTTTCCTTGGGCCTGTAATATATTTTCAAACCTGATATTAACGCGTAATTTTCACGACAGCAAATTGCATTTTCATTGTGAACAGACGCAAAGCAGCATGTCATTAGTTGCCAAGACAACAGAAGGTAAACAGTAAACAAGAGTCTTACTCTGAAAATCCCACACAGTGCACATCACGCCCCCACTTCCGCACAGGGAGTTGTCTTTAGCAAGAACAAACTCGCCTTTTCATACAGTTTGACAGCATTTGATGTGTTATTATCTAAAGAGGAGTGTGGTGTTATTCTAAATAAGACAGTGTTTACTATACATTGGTGATACTATTTCTACTGAAGCTTCCACATATTTAAGCTGGTTAATTAATTATTAACTGGCTAAAATATGCAAAACTACGCAGAGACAATCAGGCACTTATTAAAGAGGCACGCGACCGGTCTCGCCGTTGCTTGTGTTGCAGGTAAATACATTATTTTATCTTAACGATATTGTGTATGCTAACTTTCCTTGAATGTTAGTGCAAGGTTAAGTGATCATTACTAGCTTGCTGATAATGTAAGTAGTAGTATTTACTCTGTAACCCATAATTTAGGCAGAAAAGTACCAGTTTATTCCACAATGACATTGGATGTCGAGCAATATTTGAAATGCAGTAGCAGTTCAACTTGATGTATTTGTTGATGTATTTATTTACTCTCCTGCAAGGGAATGAGTTTTACTGACCGCTTTTCATGTCACATTAACAAGGAACAAGAATAAAAATAAAAAACTCATGTTGATAACCACAACAAGGTATATTACACTGTATTTGCTATGAAAGTTAACATTTCCTTTTCTGTCAGGAGCAGGCATACTGGCCTTGCGCAGGTGGCTGGCTGGGGGAGTGTGTCGGAGCAAGGTCAGACTAGATGGGAAAACAGTCCTGATCACAGGAGCCAACACTGGCATTGGCAAGGAGACGGCCCTGGATATGGCCAAGCGAGGTACGACCCTCACCTTCTATACATGTTGTTAGTTGTTTTTTTGTTGTTGTTTTTGTGCTGCACTTTTCCCCTATCTTTAGAGTGGCTTTGGATTAAGCTAAATTCCCTGCTGCTTTGACTACTAATGAATTACTACTTACACTATTACTGTTTAACTCCTAAACACACTGACGCTGTCAAGGAGCCAGAGTGATCCTAGCCTGCAGAGACATGACCAGAGCCTGCATTGCGGCTGAAGAGATCCGGCAGCAGAGTGGAAACGGCAACGTGGTGGTAAAGAAACTGGACCTCGCCTCCCTGCAGTCTGTCAGGGACCTGGCCAAAGATGTCGAGGAGAACGAGGGACGTCTGGACATCCTCATCAACAACGCAGGTATTTTCACTTCAGGAATAAAATAATACAATACCAATACTAATAGGTGCAAGCAGAATTTATTATGGGGGAGGCAAAATAAGTGCGAACTTCATGACACACTGTTTTATTTTTTACTTTAAAAAAACACCTGACAGCTTAACAACCTGTATAAAAATTTATTGGAATTAAAAAAGCATCCTATATGTTTCATATGAGTGGCTACTTTATATGGCTGAAATTGAGCTGGCTGTATTTATTGATCTCAGTTTGGGATCAACTGATGGTGGACCAAGAGGTTGTATATTAAGTTTAAATGTTACATTTATCTGTTGACTTTTAGGTATCATGATGTGTCCTAAGTGGAAGACTGATGATGGCTTTGAAATGCAGTTTGGTGTCAACCATTTGGGACATTTTCTCCTCACCAACTGTCTTCTTAACCTGCTGAAGAAGTCGACTCCAAGTCGCATCGTCATCGTCTCCAGTCTGGCCCACGAGAAAGGTAAAGATGATGCTTTGTAATATGTGTCTATCAAATCGACGTCATAGTTAGAATTGTATCTCTGACGTTTTACTCCACATAAAGTGATATTACGCTTTGGTTGGTTATGACAGATACAACTTACATGATTGCTTCTGGATTTCAAAATGTAATTTCTGTTTGAGGACTACACTGGATTGTTTCTTGCAGGCAGCATCGACTTTGATGACATCCACCTTGATGTAGACTACCAGCGCGAGACAAGCTACAGGCAAAGCAAGCTGGCCAATGTGCTCTTCTGCAAAGAACTGGCCTCCAGACTGCAAGGTAGGGTCCAATGCATGACTACATCTTAATGGCCCTCTGGTGTTAATGCATTGTATTTGGTTTGATGGATCTCTCTCCCTCTCATTAGGCACTGGTGTGACAGTGTACAGTCTTCACCCTGGTGTCATCCGCACCGAGTTAGGCCGCCACTTGTTGCCTACTTTAGCTCTGTGGCAGAGGATCCTAGTCACGCCAATCATGATGCTGATCAAAAGTCCCTCCGCTGGAGCTCAGACCAGCATCTACTGTGCTGTCGACGAAAGCCAGGCAAACGCCAGCGGCCTCTACTACAGGCAAGTGCTTCTGCAGTAAAACTCACCGGGCTGTGAAGATGAACTTCATTAACTGAGTTAATATTTTCAGTTGACTGCATGTTTTTTTTTCTGCCCGTTGTACTTTATCAGTTTAGATTATGTGAACACGGTGACTCTTAGTGATCTTCTCCCTCTATTTTAATTCCTTGTGCAGTGACTGTGCCCCCAAAAAGCCGGCACCACAGGCCCTGGATGACGCTGCGGCCAAGAAGCTGTGGGACCTCAGTGCTTCCATGGTCGGGCTGGCGTAAACACAACAGCCTGCTCCTTCTGCTGGAGTCAGCTTCCCTGTTTACACGGGTGAATTTACCACGATAAATGTTAGTTGTATCTAATAGGTATGGGTATTGCATTAATAATGATTTGACCTCTTCTGGGTCTGAAAGATTTGCTGCCCAAGTTTTGCACTATTTAATCTCAGACTCCAGTCAGTTGTGTGGATATTACATTATTATATTGAGCTCTATTGTATATCTGTGTCCTTATCAAATTGAGACAATGCTTGCATTTTAATGGACCATTTAGGCTGATTGTCTGTCTGTATGCATTTGTGGGCGGCTGTGGCTCAGGAGGAAGAGTGGGTTGTCTTTTTATTACCAGGCTGATGGTTCGATCCCTGGCTCCCCCTGTTTGCATCTCAAAGTGAGCAAGACACTGAACCCCAAGTTGCTCCTGATGAGCAGGCCAGCGCCTTGTTTGCAGCTCCATTATCATCCGTGGGTGAATGGGTCCATAAGTGGCTTTGTCCGGTGAAGTAGAAAGGAGCTATATAAACGCAGTCCATTTCAATAAGCAATTCTTTTATTTTATTTTTATTTGGAATACTAAAATGTCTACTTTTCCAAGGTAATTTAAATAATTCAAACTGTTTCTTTTATTCATTACAACAATCGACAACATACAGTAAAATGATCGTATAGTATTTTTTAATTAATTCTGTATATCAAATTAAAAACATGTAAAGCAATACTATATTTTCCGAAGAACTACAAGGAAAGGTAGATGACAGTGTACCGCTTCAACCTAGGCTGCCGTTGGAGTAGTGATGAAGTGTTGCATGAAGGCAGAGGTGAAGAAATTCTTGCTCTTCAGAAGAGAGAGGGTCCTCCACCAGGTGTAGAGAGGGAGGGGAGAGCAGTTAGGAAGCAGCCAGTAGCTCCTGAAGACTCGTCAGCTTGTGTGTGTGTGTGTGTGTGTGTGTGTGTGGGGGGGGGGGGGGGGGGGGGGGGGGGGTTTGTATCGAGGTTAGTTGCTTTCTTTGAGGTGAGAATTGAACTGTGTGCCTTCGAAACAAAGAAAAATCTGCAATGTAATAGTTTTTGCAATAAATGTCTGATTTAAAAAGGATTTATTTTCTTGCATATAATTAAATAGCAGGTGCAATATCTTAAAATCGTAGATATATATTTACGTGAGATTGATGGCTGTAAATGAGGGGAATAGATATCGACAAAACAATTAAAACGCATGTGGACTGGAGGAATGACAATAGCAGTATTACCAATGAAAATTGTAATAATGACAAAATAACTCGCTAATAAGTACTTACATAAAAGTTGCAGAAACAAATAGAGATTCCTGGCTCTTGCCTGCACATTAAAGATGATGCTGTGTTCAAAAGAGTGAATGCGGCCGCATATTGTGTTTGAGAGCAGTTTATGCATCTTACGATATGGGGGGGTACCAATCTGAGCTCCTTATTGGAAGCTTGGTTATTAAAAAGAGTTTTCCCTTTTTAAATTTCATGTTTTATACCAGGACGTTCTTATCGCTACCCAAAAAATGTTCACACTGTTTTGTAACCGTTTCTTTAAAACTTTCCATTCAGTGAGCTGTAAGTAAGAATGCCAAAGCTGCATGTTTATAGGTGTGAACTCATGTCAGTAAATTCGCATGCATCATAAATTACTCACCTAAGTTCGCCAGTTGCTTCGTCATGATTATGTCATGCTGTAGCATGTCTCCGAGTTCACTTTCATCTCTCGGGTTTCTAGAATATAATGTCAGGAGAAGTGATTTTACATGCTACATACTTCCCCTGACATATAAACTGTCGGTAAACTGAATTGAATTTTAATGGATCAAACTGATAATGTCAAGAAAAACATAGTCTTGCCTGTCCACACCTGACAAAGATGATTGCTTTCTGTCATATTTTTGGGAAATACGACATAATACATAAACCAGGTGTGCGCAGAACTGCCTGAAGGGAATCTATGTTAATATTCTGCTGTCTCTCATTTTACGAGACAGAGGCGCAAAGCCAACTTTACTCTTTTCAGTCCGTGATTGTCAAGTACAACCCAAATCATCCAGGACAAAATCATCTTCAAAAAAAACGTAAGATAATTTCATTATTCACAAATCACAAGATTACAATGCAACCTAAATGTTGGTGTTAGTGACTCAAAACTTCACATAAAGCTCTTATTTTCTTAACAACTCTTCCAAATGCAATACATTCCATCTAAACAATTAATTAGGAGCAAAAAAATAAAGCACAAAACAAATAAAAGCCTTCAACGCGGTCAACAATTACACATTGAATGAGTGAATTACCCCGCGGCTCTCTGACTCAGGTGTTGCCTCCTCAGTGTCTGTAGGTAATGTCATGCACATGCCCTTATCAGTTCTCCGTCCAACGGATACAGAATCTATAGCTGGGCTGGAAAAGTGATAAGGAGATGTGAGCGACCACAGTACCGCACCAATTGTTACAGTCTCTAGCAAACTGTGATGGAGGACCTATTGTTCAGGGACACAAATGAGATTCCTGAAAGGTTTACAAAGTCTCCATCCAAGGACAACCTGACATTACCGTCCCTTCCATAGTGGTCCTGGTCCCAAGAGAGGAGTTTCGAAGTCGCAGCGGATGAGATCTGTTTTTCACTTCCATCATTCGGTCGCAGAAGAGGTAAACCCGTCTCTTTTTCTACCATCTCTACCACCTGAAAGCCGCTCAGCTCCTCACGCAGCGAGGAACTAGTTAGGCTTCAACCAGTCAGAGTGGGTTCCCGCAGCAGTGGCCCCTCACTGTTTGACTGCTGACAAACTTTTGAGACACACCCCACTGATGAGTTTTATTTCACTGCAGCCCCGCCTGGCTAGGAGGGATTTCTCTGCTGCCATTGGTTCACCCTCAGAGCTCAACATACCTGCCCCCTGGCTCTTGTGGACTGGAGCCAAATAGTTCTTCCAGCTGTCAATCATGTGGAGATCAGCCAGTGGGATGAGAGAGGCCAGACTTGGTTGGTGTGTTTCCCACAGGTGTGGCTGAGAAGCACATTCCAATATGTACATACCTGTCAGCTCCTCTGGTATTCAGCTGCTCCTAGAAGGTCCTCTGTTGACCACTCACTCTCCCCTCTCCTCCTCATGGGGCCCGTGCAGAGGGAGAAGAAGGAAATAGCTCCTTTTTCAGTTGCACAAACAAGCGATTATCCACCCATGGTGTGTGTATCCTCAATTCTTTCTTAAAGCATACCATTTCTGGAGCAAACCCATGTATGAGCTGCTCATGAGCAACATGTATGTCACCAATGACATACATGTTGTGTATAGGTAAAGTAAAGGCTCCCTTTGTGCCTGGAGGATGTTTGGAGTGTAAACTCATGGGAGTCACGAAGAGCAACTTGTGAACTCTGTGAGTAGACATAAACAAAGGCTACATTTTTACATATTGCACTATATAAAAAATATGTTTTAACATATTTTAGGAACCACAGTCTTAACATACGCATATCTCATTTCATGATACACCCTAATATGTGGAGACGGTTAGCGCACAGGTGCAGGCAGTGGCATGTGCCTCCCCCCCCCCCCCCCTCAGCAGGGAACATCAGATCATCTGTGCCCGTTTTCTCCCTCTGTGGATCATAAAGCTTTAACGAGAATGTGTGAAGTGGAGGGTTGTGTTGTTTTCTCCCTCTGGAATGCAGGCCTCTGCTTCTTTCTCTGTTCGAGACATTTTCTATATGTCTTTCTCGGTCTTCATCTCTCTCTCTCTCTCTCTTTCTCTCTCTCTCTCTCTGTCTCTCTCTGTCTCTCTCGCCATCTTCATCTTGCAGTGTGTCCCTCAATCTCCTTCAGAGTGCGGGGACCAACTGTGTATGGCCTCAGGCAGGTGCGGGAATGCAGGTTTGCAGGCATTCACACGCCTAACGCCGAGCGGAGTAGTGCAGCCCATTCCGTGATTACCTTTCGGACGAGTCTGTGCATGTGAGCTGAATCAGAGCAGCCACAGTGACTAAGCTCCTCTGTGTCACCAAGCACTTACCTAAAGTATAGTTTAGCTGGAGCTCGCATCAGAAGCTGCTTGTTTTTTTTTCAAAAGAATCCTGAAGGCCTGTAACCCATTTTGTGCTCTCAGACAATAAGAAACGATAATAAGTGGCTTTAATATATTCTACTAGTAGCATCAAACTACTGAAATGATACTGCTGCTGCTACAACCAATAATAACGATAATGATGATGTCACAATATTTACTTGATATTATTACCTGATGATTGCCGTGGAATCCAAGTGAAGCAGGAGTTTAGTAGCAAAGCATCCAAAATGCAAAAATACTGAGTGCAGACTGAGAATATCAGTGTGTCACTGATGTATATTTTTTTTATATGCTGACAAAAAATATACTTTGGCTTTCATTACATTCATGTGACACTATGAACCAAAGTATGTTTTTTATGGTTGGTACACGGAAGGTGAATATATATATATGAAAAAGAAAAGAGATAAACAAGAGCGGTGAGTGCAGTGAAATTACACTTTGCATTGTCAGTACGAGGATGTTGTTGGACTGAAATGGTATTAGGGAAGCCATCACATCATGAAATGTGCTTTAGTTTAATAAAGAAGGAAACTTAAAGTTTCATTTCAAGGATAGATGTACGAACACAAACACCTGTACGTTGTTTTAAAATGCAATCCACTTCGATAGCCTTGCAATACATTTACAAAAGTAATGCTTAAATGTCCATTTTTGGTGAAGACAGTATGATGGATGTAATGTTTAAGGTCCTATCTCAGAATGCTGTTGTGTTGCATCGCTTCATTATCGGGTGTTTATTTTATTTGAACAATATTATTCTTTAAAACACATCTTCAGATTGGGGTCCTTGAGCCCCTGGGGCCTATTTACCAGCTCAAAAGACATACTTAATATTGAACGTTTAATACTTTTTCTTCGTTAACAAAAATCAAACATTTTCGAGACCATCCTCTTTCGTGATTCTGCTTGTTTGTGGGAAGAGAGAGATGGCGGATCGGGATCAGGATCAGGGTTGTCGGTTAGAATTCCAGGGCCCGTGCTGAGAGGAGGATTTTTAGACGGTTGTGAGAGGCGTTCAGGGCCCTAAGGACACATTCTGTCGCTAGGGATGAAGACATTGTCGAATGAGCACACAGACAACAGGGGAGGTGCTGAGTCAGCTGTCCTCCTGGTTTAGCACACGCTGCGCTGCTCCCGACTCTTCGACGCACGGTTCCCATCAGCTCCTCGTCAGGAGTCACGAATACCACGATGGGAACTAAGGCTAGATTTAGAATTTTGGCTATTGTGAACTTTGATTACATGTATTTTGAAATAAAATAGACTCCCAAAACTTATTTCTAATAATGTTGTTCACTCATTACTTTTATTATGATTTTAGATTTGAATATATTTCAGGCACACTATAGGCACACTTGGAAGAAAATGCTGTTGAAAATTACTCAAAATAAGCTTTTGAAAAGTTGCGTTTCCTAAAAGTCGTTAAAAAAGACACTCCTTTGTCCTGGAACAGCTTAAATGTCTCATATTTCAAGATTATTCAAATAAAACTTATTCAGTTTAGATAGGATTAAATGTCATAGTTAGTCTTATCAACATGTAAAGTTGTTAAATCTTTACTTTTTACCTGGCGCCATGCATGCAGCTTGAATGTGCATCCCTGTTCCGCCTGGTTTGACATTCTGCTCTTGATAGTTTGTGATGTCTTAGCACAGCATCCGGAGAGGAAGGGCTGTAGCCATCTCTGCTGGCATTGTTGTCGATTATTTAGTTGAGTTCCCCTCGTCAGTGTGAAAGTCTGGCGCTAACCAAACAGCCGTCTGTCTCTCTTTATCCAGTTCCGGAGTTTGTGGGGGAAACCGACAGCGGGTCCATTCATGTGGACCAGAGGAGATCTGCTAAAACATCTTCTGTCCTCACTGGGATTAGTGCGGACACATTCCTGGGTCCTCTGCTTTGTGGCTCCCACCCCTCCACTCACGTGTATGAATGTCCATGTGTGTGCATACAACATAATCCTGACGCATTCGGAATGGCCATAGCACTATTACAAATGACAATTGTAATAATGGCAAAATGCCTCGTTAATAAATACTTTCATAACAAGTCAAACATCAAAGTGACACATTGTTCCAAATGACAAGTCCATCAGAAAAAACACACCCTAAAGCATATTAGAATAAACCAGATGTGTCATTGTATACATCTGCAATTCAAGGGCCACAAACAAAATCAAGATTTAAAATGCTTTATTTCATGGCTGCTGTCCTCTGAACTGATGTTGGGTTCAAACGTAGTAAATGATCAAAAACACAGTGCTGAAAACAATATTCATTCACATCGTATTGTTTTATCGCAGCTTCAAGGCTCTGCCATAAAATGTCATCCACTCATCACACGCGATGTTCGGTTGGGCCGGGCAGCGGGGGAAGCATCCCCTGGCGTGTCGAATCCTCCCCTGGATGGACTGCAGTGGAATGTCCCAGCATGCTTCCTCCAGCACTGTATAAGGGAGTCCACCTTCCACAGCCAGGCCAGAAAAAGAAAAAAACTATGTATTGATCCTGGAATTCTAAATAGCCGTTTAGTGTTTGGACCTAGAGAATGGACTTTGAGTTCAGGTGTGATGGCTTAGGGTTATTGTCCCTGCTACATGAAGCCATCATGCTACAACCTGTGTTCACAAAGGTATTGGATGGTTTCAGAGATCACAGTTTGACATGTCACTGTTGGGAAAGCGCAAGTATTAATTATGTAAAAACGGCTTATCCCTTATACTTGACTTACTGGGACAATTGAATAGAACAGATATGGTCAGGAGTCCCGATCTAATCCTTTATGTTATTAGTACCTCTTGTGCTTTTCTGACAAGTCAAAATGACACTGCAGTGACAAAAGGGTTGATGTTCAGAGTTCAGCTCAAAAGATGAAATAAATCTGGCAGAAAAAATCATACTTTTTGGAAATTACCAATCTTAATAATTGCTAAAATAATTTTAGAATTTTCATCATGAAATCCATCTTGTTTCTTTTTCTTAATTATTTGTTTCAGAATTTGGCTCATTGTGTCAAAACTGTATACACAAGCCAACTAGCTAACTAGCCTTATAAACATCTCACTTCTATCTCAAAGTGAAACTGCAATCAAAACCTTACAAGCTGTTTCAAAATGGCATTTTTGCAACAAAATGATGCACCCATTCACACAAGACTGATATTTGAATATCTTACGATATATAAAACACTGCTGTCTTTAATACTTTGTATACCTTTAACATTGTCTCATTCAAACTTCTGTGTAAGACTGGTACAGTACACTATATCTACACACAGAAGTAAAACAATATATATATATATATATATATATATATATATATATATATATATATATATATACATGCATCTTATTTGTATGCAAATGCAGGTTTTTACAACAACAAAAAATATAAAAGATTGAAAAAATACAATGTGTTACTGTAAACATAAATATATATACAATATATATATATATATATATATATATATATATATATATATATATATATATATATATATGGTTGTGGATGATGAATGGTTTTATATCCAGCCTTCTGTTCAGTTCTCATCCACATCACAAACAATGGCAAGGCAAGGCAAGTTTCTATAGAGCACAATTCGTACACAGGGCAATTCAAAATGCTTTACATCTACATCAAATTACAAATTACAAATTCCAATGTGATTCCATGTACCTTCTCGTCCTCCTCTCTCTCTTTCTTTCTTTCTTTCCTCCTCCTCCTCCTCCTCCTCCTCCTTATCCTCCTGCTCTCAATTCCTCCATGTTTGCAAGTTTTCCCAAAAGAGGTGAGCTGACCTGAGGTCTGTAGTGCTAAACACCATACTGATTGGTGTTGAATGTGTGTGTTTGTTTTGTCAAGTGTGTTTGTGTGGGAGTCCGCGTTGCCAAATCAAGTTTTTTTTTCCAATAATTGTATGACATTTCATTTGTCGAATGTGTGTGTCTGATGTAAGAAACTGTTTGTAGTGGTTTGCTGAAGGTGTGTTGCCGAATTGCAAACAAAGAACAGAACGTGTCTTTCTATTTTTTTAGACAAAGACATTTTAAGACATGGTTCCAAAAGTTAAGGTTTTGATGCTCTTGTCTAAGCATTCACTTTCAGTATGTGAGCAAAAGCAAAAAAAAAGCTAAAATGATTAAAACAATTGTGACTCAGATAAAAACAGACATTTTGTTCTCCCCCTCGAGCCGCTGTCTTCTGGTTGCTACATGATCACCTGTTCACATTCGTTTGGGCTTTTTCTGTCTGCAAACAGTTTTTTGCACTGACCTATAGACGGTTTTCAAGGCAGACATCGTGACTTGACATGGCAGAACAATGGCAGGGCGCTGACACCAGAACAGATGTGCCATTCGTGTTATTATATGCTTTTCCTGCTGCATGTTTTACAACCAACCCTTCTATGATACGACACGATACAATGTGATCCCGTGATGTAACGGGACTGAATTACAATTGATACAGGACAGAGCAGAAGGGCGCTTCACTTTCCAACATTTCCATTGTTTAAAGATGGAAGATTGAGATGAATTTAGATTGCACTGGCCTTTAATCTCATCCTTCATGTGAGACATGTCGGCCCATGCTCTCACACATTCACCCTTAAATTATCAGAAGATACATCTACGTCAGTCTCACACAGATCAGCTGAGATCACTGAGCAGATCAGTGAGTTTTTCAATAAACCCTTGCGATAATAAAATATGTCATCCTGTGGTGAAATGAGTGAAAGTGTCCTCCCGGTATTCAAAACGTTGTTATATTATTTGGAAGGAGAAGGACACATAAGGAAGGCATTGCCTCAAAATGAAACGTGCATGGGCTACTGGAATTATTTATGGTCCGTCAATGAAATGCTGACAAATTTCCAATGCTCAACTGTGGCCTCTGTTTCCAACCAACTAAAAGTTAAGAGAGGCATCTGACTGAAGTTGATATACATACAGTAGTCAAATTAGTCTCAAGTGCCAAATCTGTGTTATTATTATTTGAGAACCCTATTTCTGATTTGTTAAATGTGAATGTTTTTTTGTGAACTTGTCCTGAAAAAGCCTCATGTCATGATGAGATGTACAATTATCTCTTAAAAGAGAGTCTGATTGTTTCTATAATACATACAAAACTAGAGAGGACGCAGCTTCTTGATCCCAATTTTGACTCCTATAATAACATTTCTCTTATGTTGCCTTGTGGCTGTATTTAGTGTCACAGAGCTTAATATGTACATGACAAAAAATAGGCTACTTAGATTTGACCTATTTGTATTGTTTTTTTTTAATTAAATGTGTGTTTATATGAAACATATTCAAGAGACAAAATGTTACATTTATTTATTTTGGGGCATGTATAACATGCCCAAAACATGGACGTAAGATTACCAATTATACCACCAATGTGGGTAAAACTGTGAACTCATAATTATAAAGAGATAACCACTAAAAAGACATTGCATCACTTGAATCATCTTCAAGGGTGCAATGCCTTCTAGTGGGCAAAAGTGCAAACTGACATGTGGCTTTTAAATCAAATTTAAAAAGGGAAGAATTATTGTTGGCAAAAAATACCCCACCACATTACCAAAAGTGTGTCACAGTCTGTTAGGCAATCGGACACAGGACATCTGTTGGCAATGTCATGGCCAGTAATGGCTGCTAAAGTGTTAGAGCCTCGAAACAGTCTCCAAATCTTCCTTTGTGCTTCTTTTACTGAGAGCTGTCGTTTGGATGATGTGTTGTTACAGATCGAGACACAAGACACTACGAATGCTTCGATAAAGTGTCGGACTTCAGACTCTTCCTCAACACATTCAGTACCAGCCCTGATGTTTGACCATCTGATGATCTGTCTGCAGTTAGGCACACAGTACACATATTTTACCAATTGAATAAATATGCTCACTAGTTGGTGAAGTAATGAAAGGCAGTCATGTTTACGAGACACATTGGGTCTCTTCATGTCGGTCTTATCTTAGTACAGTTGGTGCTCATCTTGGGATATATTAAAAAGTATTTGGTAATATAAGATATTGTTGTTTCTATGTGAAGGAAATGCATTTTATGACACCCCCAAACAAGCAAATGATAGTCTGTGTTTGGATATGACATTCACACATGATTAAGCATGCAGTGTACACAGGAGATCATTAACCGGTGGAGTTGCACTTGATTTATCAGCTGAAACGTTGATTCCACACATGTTTTCACGTATGATCCTCGAGTTTCTTATCACTTCCACACCATCCTCTTTCCACTTTGACAGGCTAAACAGCACTCAGTTGCCATGGACACAGATCATGTGGTTTTGAGATAATGTGTCCCTGAAAACCAACTACAGCTCTCTGTTTGTTTGTTTGTGTGTGTGTGTGTGTGTGAGTGTGCCTACTGTACCTGTGTGGTAGATGCACTATAGAGGTTTGTTGTGCGTCTCAAGGCGTGTGCACTCATGTGACTCATAACTCGATAACAGGATTTACCCACAGGTGAGCATTAGCCAGTGCAACACTTTGGACAGAAATACTGTATGCTTTTATTAAAATCTACAAAAAGTGCAAAAGCTTTAAAATGAAGCAATACAAAAAAGACGAGGCGATTCCAAATCGTGACAGACAAGGGACACCGGATACATAATACAAATCAAGATCAGAACACAACTTCTTTGATTCTAACAATCGTAAACCTCGGCAGCACTAAAGCAGTTTGATTTCCGAGTAACTCACTTAATCATAATTATGTGACTGTGTGGGAGAAACAGCACAGTATAGGCCTACAAGCTCCAGTTCTATAAGTGTGGAGAAAGTGATCTGTAACTGATCAACCTCGCTGGGACCTGAGCGGATGAGGAGCAACACGTGGAGCTCCAGAGCTGCTGCTGCTGCTGTTGGGCGGTGCTTCACTCACTGAAGGGTGACATGTGATCACGGAGGGCTGCCACCACACATCAGGACCTGGCAGTTAAAATGGCAAGGCCAGCAAAACTGAGATCTAACACTTCTCTACCTATTGTCGGTGTCAGCCTATGAACACTAGAGGGCGAGCACGGCCTCTGCTTTGATGATGGCTGCGGTCGGTCGGCCCAACAGTGAAGATACAGTTGGTATAAAAACACAGGAACTAAGAAAACCAACCGGTCATTTTCAGTTCTCAAAGCTTTTTAAGTGATAGTAAAAGCCTTTACGGTCAACAAAAGTCATCAAGAAGAGACAGACAGGTCAACATGTTGTATTCAATAGGTCCCCCAGGTCACTATACCAATTCGCTCTGATATTATATATTGTCTATTCTTTTACACGTTAATGTTGTACCACTGCCATTTGTACCCTCGAATGTACAATAAATAAGTATCCCAATTGACTAAAATATTCCTTTGAACATCTTTATCGTCAGCAGGTGACATTTAGAAAGTGGGATACAGAACTGGGAATTAAAATGTAACATTTTCACTTTAAACTCAATTGATGTTTCACATGTGGCCCTAATCGTCTGGCGTACATATCATGGATATGAAATATGTAATACCGTAATTATTTTACAGGTTCTGGAGAATATTAGTTTTGAGTCCACTTAAAGCTCGAGCTGGAGACACCTGGCCAGTGGCCGCCTCCGGCAGAAAGACTAAATTGCTTTATTTTTGTTCATAAAACATTACAATTAAACATTAAAACATTAACAATTCGAAATGTAGAGAAATATTGCAAATCAATCTTTTTCTTGGCTTTCTTAAAGACCTTGCCAGTGATCTCCTTGCTTTTTCTAAAATGTTCTTAAGCCTTTTAAGTCTAAATTAGATCACATGTTATATTAAAATTACAAAAGGTTAATATCTGAGTACATTTTTTCAAATTTGTTAACATTTTGACTCATCCAAATTACAAAGACAACACATACTGGCCTTGTGGGGCTTGTAGCTTTAACAAAAATGCTGAATTCCTGCAGCAGAAAATTCAGGCCCAATGTGTGTCATCCAAGAAACAATGCCAGTATGCATTGACAATGTATTCTGTGTTTATCCCAGAAAAATGGTGAATCTGTATCCAAAAAGAAAGTTTACTTTTATTTATTTCTTTAAGCAGCAGCACAAACTATTTCACGTGTTTTGTGCTTCATCCTCTCTCTGCACCCCGTGTACCCTCTTCTCATTGTGTGAGTGGCGTCTTTGAGGTCTCCATGGTAGTCGGGAGGTTATGTGAGTGACATTCAATCAGCTCTTTCTCTCTATACATTGTTTCCTTCATTTACTTAGCATTGTAATTATGATATCAATTATATAGATAGTAATTATACGTACTACATATTAAAATACTGTTACTTTATAATTGACCACAGTATTTTAAATGTAATTATTTAAAATACCGTAACTAATTTAATTATACTATTAACACTGTTATTCCTTTAACCCCATTGTTCCTGTTTTGTTACTCACACTCTGGGGAATTTATTAAGTCCCTCTTAAACATAAAGTATTTCACCTCTTATTCCTTAATAATCTTCTCCTGTACTTACTGTATAGATGTGGAGAACATGTCAAATCTTAAATATATAGGCAACACCTACAAAACACTACATATAAATATAAACACAATTACATTTGTTATTTGCATATGATCTCCACTTAGACTTATACTACACACTACACACTACACACCGTGTGATTAGGAGGTGTAACCGCAACAGTGACCTCTAGTGTCAGTACTGATTTCTGGCACAACAGACGAGTTCAGGGTAAAGAGCTGAGCTGCACATTGAGCTACAGCTTGAAGACACAGCAGTAAATTAGCTGTGACTAATTTCCCACAAGTTTTGAGTTATATTTTGTTATTATTTGTCAAGTTGTACCACAGCTGGCCGGTACAAAGTAGGCAGTTTCATGGCCTTGTTTTCCATCAGCCTGTTCCACTTGTTGATCTGCTGAGTTGGCTGATTTGTGATGTGTAGACGTTTGCCTTCTTTTACGAAAAAAGTCACAATGTGAATTGTCAGCAACTTGCTGCCTTTATTTGTTTTAATTAGTTTGACAAGTTCTGTCAAAAAGAGTTTAAGTTAAAATGTTATTATCTGCCAATCAATTATGTTCTTCCTTCGCAAAGTGTGAAAAACATGGATTATTATATATGCAGTGCTCCATATAGCTTGTTAAATTCTGTTTCACAATAGAGAAAATGACCCCGAAGGAGAATGATATGAAAGATTAATTCAGCATGCCCCCAGAAGTAATCTAATTGTAGACCCAAATGAGTTATCTCATGCATTGTTAAAAATAAAAACTATTGTACATACTCCTCATGAGAATATTATTAATGATATAGATATATAGCCTTCAACTTGCTATGACACAGCAAGAAGGAGGGATTTTAACAAACTGCACAGATCAGACACTTTCACAATTCCTCCAGTTATGTCGGCCCTCAATAGGCCCTCCTATTCCAGTCTATCAGTGTGTTCATGCACTGTTGTGCACTGCAGGCGGTGAGTGCCAGTTCTGCTGCAGTTTTGAAACTAATAGAGGCATACTCTGGGAGGTTTATTAGTCGTCCCCCCTCTCTCTTCAGGGCATGGCAATGGCAACTGTGGAGAGACATTGCCACAAATAGACTCTCTAAATATGGAGGGCTTCAGTCAAGAGAGAATGCATGATCGAATGTTGGGCCTCTCCACCAAACAGCTTCTATAAAAGGAACAAGACCGAAGAGTGGCTGAACTGTTGATGACACTTTGTAATATGTGTATGTTTTGAGTGTTTGTAGCTGAGTCCTACTGTGGGCATGTGGCTGTGCGCATGTGTGCGTATCTAGATTAAATGTGCATCATCTGTGCTTGTGAGGCTACAGCTTTGCCTGCAGATCTCAGATAAATGTTGTCTCATAAGAATCATAATGCAGAATGTAAAAGCTGTGCTGTGTGCACCATGGCAGTATCTACCATCAGGGTGTTCAGGGTGTCGTGCTTGCATGTTCAAAGATTAAGTTAATGGGAAAGTCCCATATACCTATCTGCATGCTAACTACATTCCAGCAACAAAACAATCACCCGTTTTCAATGGGATTAATTTATTGATCAATACAAGACTGTCATGTTTCTGTCAACCTGATAAATGTATGTCACATTTTCTTGATCTCCACCTGAAACCCTGTGGTGAATATTTGGCTTTTTTTGGCCTTGTGCCATTTGATTATGTTAACCAGTGACTAGCTGACTTTATCTGTCTGCTGTTTGGTGCTGAACAGGTAGCGTACGGTAGGTGTTTAGAGCTGAAAACAGCTGCTTTATCCAGACAAACAACCTGAGCGGTGAGAGTGAACCAAAACAGGAAAGTTAGGGTCCGGAAAACCAAAACAATAAGCTGATAGGTAGCTCTGTAGAACTCCAGTCAGGTTATAATTTACTGTGACTTGCTGTGAGCTACCCTATTCACATACAAGTAGTCATATGATGCATTGTTGATGTAAGAATGTTGATTCTAACCACTTTAAAGCTGCATTTTTAGCCACAGTCTCACACCAGTTTATATACATTTCCTTTTTGTCTGCTGAACTGAGGACCCTCTTCCTGTTGGTTCCTCGCATGCCGGAGTGCTGCAATGCGCCATACTGACCTGCAGTTGACCCTTTGCTCTGACTTTCTGTCTCACACACTGTGGGCATTGAGGATGTAGATGGAACAAGCACAAAACCCAGTCAAGTCTCTTGTCGACCGGTGCAAACCAGACATCACATTTTAAGAAGCCGTGAGTCTGTGAAAAGTACATATTTCATCTGATCCACATTATGACCACTTTGAGATGCTTCCACACTGACTACATTATAATAATGAACACACGCCTCCATGACTCAGCCTCCTTCATCCCACAGCCAGGACTGTGTGTGCATGTGGACGGTGTCTGTAAGTGCAAATGTGTGCATGTTCACGGGCGAACTTGACCCCACGCGTGTGTCCGAGCCGCCGCGTGTTACAGCAGATGTTGCCTGAAGCCTCAGCAGTGTCTCCAGCGAGGTGCTCTCCGCTGACCTTCAGTAACATTTGAAGATGTGACGGCCCGCTTGTCAAGGACAGTGCACTCCTCTTGCTGATGATTATGCTACACCTCTCATTAATATGCCTCACCTCCAGATCTGCTACATGGCATTTGCTTGACATTAGTATATATCTTTGGGCCAACCGTTTGACACTATAGTGTACGGAGCTTCGGGTGAAGAGGGTGGAAGATGAGGGGAGCGTATTGGGGCGTAAGGGAACATGTGTAATTTAGGACTGGTTTAAGTTATATTTGTTAGCATGGAGTTCATATTCAAATAGAAATGGTTTCACTGTTCATTTTGCTTTGATTTTTTTTCTAGTTTTTTTTTAAGTTTCTCAAATCCTGAACAAAAATATTTCCAAATTGATGATCTGGGTGCAGTTTTCTTAAATAGTGACACATTGCATAAAACCATTATTTATTCTTGAAGTTCAGACGATATATGAAATACATGGTTATCCAGAGATTGTGATGGGTACTGTTGTCTCCAAAAACATTAAGCCAGCCTACTGCAGCAGAACAGAAGGCACACCGGTCTTTACACACGCTCACTATGTCAATGGTGATTTTTAATGGGTATAATGTTTGCCTACTTAATTTAACAAGTTAGTAGGCTTGAGCTAATTAGGCCTAAATGTAATATGCAACTTAAGCTGATGGGAATGTCATTTCTTTTTTTTACTGCTGATCAGTCATAAACTAAAGCATTAGACACATTCTACTTTTGTCACGATGATGGTGGATGTCAGTAAAATTCCTCCTGAGAGGAAGCTTATTATTTTCAAATGAGGCATAACAAAATAAGACAGCAGCCCAAGAAGTGATGCTCTCTCGAAGAGAACAAAAATAATTGTTGCACATCTTTGGCCCATTGTTGTGAAGCCTTCTCTGGTTCAGTATGGCATCTTAAATAATGACTCAATGTATAAACAAAGGGACAGCAATGACAGGACACCAAGGGTTTAGCAAACTTTCTTCTTCTGTTTTTAAGATTGCTTATCGCTCATTGCAAAAACATCTCTTGTTTAACCTCAATCTACACAGCACATGCACTAACAATAACATGAGAGCAAGGATGTGATACATTCCTGTTCTGTAAGTTCCAGGGTCTAAGTCAACTTTTAACATGCACTCTTCTCCTCCTTTTTGGTTTTGTATTAGTTGGGACAGTTCAGCTAATACGTGGGTGAGATCTGTTGGTCGTGTTCGTCCCTGTCTAAAACTCAAGCTTTTGGTCAGTTCAGATGCTGCTTGGCCTGAGGATGCTGCAGCCAGGTGGTGACCCTGCATGCAGTACCTGGCACACAGCAGAGTGCGTGGAGCTGCAGCCAAATCCCCGAGTCCAAGAGCTGCCCACACTGGCCAATCTGCCATCAGAGGGAATGAGCAGCAGACACAGTCACTTATATAAAAACACTCTGGCAGGACTATTGAAAGCTCATATTTTGATGCACGTTATTGTTTATATATACTTATTATAAAGCTTTGCGTTGTATTGTGAATAATTCTGTTAGAATTTCAAAGTTGTGCCGTCATACCTGAGCAGAAAATGAAGTCTCTTTCCCTCTCTGTGTGTAATCTGAGCTTCTCCTTGCTTTGTTTACAGTCGGGCCGGCCGTGCATGCTTTCAAAAAAAATAATCACAGTCTACGCTCTCTTCAAAAATAATTTTTGGAGAAACAAATGTAATTTTCTTTGCATGGTGCCAGCTTCTGTGAGACAGAGAAAGAGTACTGGGCCCACTTACTAACTAGTGTGTAGTCTCAGTCAGCAAAATGTGGCCAATCTCAAAGGTTTCTTACATTCAGTAGTTGACCATGATTGATTTAAACAGAAGCGACTGACTTCTTTTCCAGATGTCAAACCGCATATGTATGTAGCTGGTCTTAACAGGCATTTACTGTAAATTGGAATTTCATTGACAAATGTTAGTTGAGTGTCGAGGCTGCCTCCCTAATCCAGCAAGTCTTTGCATTACTTCAATGTTCCGTGAAGACTGACAGCGTCCCGAATGGGATGTGACTTCAGACAATTACTGTGGTTGAATGGTTGCCAGGCATGAGAGGATTCGTGGTCTTCACAGTTTCGAAACTGACTTACTGACATATTAGGAGACATTTACAAAAAGCAAGTGCCCACAGGAATTCAGACAATTCATAGGCCAGTTTACATACAAAACTGACCTGAATAGACATTTCAAGATCCATAGGAATCATTTTTGGCTCGACATTGTATGTACTGAAACATTGAAAAGGATCAGTTGAGAATGAAAAGTAACAATAATCCAGATACCATCTTCATAATTAATTCAGGAAACTAAAGTTTTAAAATGTGAACATCCATTTTATAATCAGATGATGATCAGATTGATTGAATTGAAAAAGAATTCCAAAAATAAAAAGAATTCCAAAAAGAATTCCAAAAAGAATTCCAAAAAAGAATTCCAAAAAGAATTCCAAAAAGAATTCCCAAAAAATATTTTTTCAATAATAATTGAACATTTCTTTTTTTCATAATTGATTCTCTATTATGAAACAGAGAATCTGTTAAAAGCTGGGAGGCCCTACCTTTGACAACAACAAAGCATACCGATATTAGCTGGTGAAGAAAGTCTAGCATCAAGCAGTAAAATAGACTTTTTTCTCATGGGTTGGTGGAGACCAAAACAAAGCAAAAAAGAGTGAATATTGGACTGATTTGTTTCAGGCGGCAAAATAACCTACTCCAAATTAATGAACATTTGCTGTTTTACAACAGTTTTTCCAACACACCGTGACATAACATAATTGTATAAGGCAATAATATGTTTGAGCCGGAGATTGTCAGCTTGCATTAACCTCCCTTTCATTCCAGCTTAATTGATGAATAACTTGTTTATTGATACACAGCAAACCTAGAAACCCAGAAAGAATGCTTGAAAATCATGTTCAAAATCACACCCAGTTGTGGGCACTGCTGTTTTCCGATTGGTTAAAGTTTCACAGGTTTGACTCCCCTTCATGACCTTTGTCAAATGTCATCACTGCTCCGTCTCTCCAATCTTATGCGTCACTTTCCATTTTATACCGCCTATAAAAGGAAGCCATAAAAATAATCTTTACTATCATTGCCAGTCAGAGAGGAGAATCACCACCTCATTACCACCCTTGTCTGAGGGGCTGATTATGGGATGGAAGGAACCCGCCAACAGAGCTGAGCCTGGGGCGTCCCGGTGGCTCAGTCTGCTAATGGCTGCATGGGGTTGAATTGCAGCTAATTCCACACTGTTGCGTCTCTCTCCCTTCACTTCCATGCTAATGTTCACTGTACCTGACACTAAAAAAGGGAGAGATAAATAAAAAAACGTAAGAACGATGGCTTGTCCTCTCTCCTCTTTAATATAAAGACCAATAAGCTGGTTGAATCCAGCAAAGAGAGCAGTCGAATCGAACTCAATTATGCCGTGTTACCTCCCTGGATCCTTTTAATGATCCCACACAGACCAAGCACTGTGATCCCACTGTGAGACACCCTGTGATGAAATAAACCATTGTGTGTGTCCTCGCCCCAATATGGTAATCCAGGATTAATTATGGTCCAACCCTAATGAGTATCTCTCTCGCCCCCTTAGATATGTTAATGTTCCAGCAGTGGACAGCGTTGAGAGGCTTTTGTTAACTCTGTTCTCTCTGTGTTCTGTAAAAGAGGCAGGACAGGGCAGAAAGAGACAAGGACAAAGGTTTAGTGGCCATAGATTATTTCAAATAATATCAATACTGGAATGAAACAAAGTATATACTCACTGGGTCACTTGAGTACATTTGTAGTGATGTCTAGAAATCAGTGTATACTTACATTAAATGTGACTTGAGGGAATTCCACCTGTGGGAGTTGAGACAGAAATCTGAAAGAGCAGAGTGCATATCAAGAATATTAAGACACACTGTACAAGTTATGATAAACTCAGTGACCTGACCTGGACCCATTTGCTATGGCTGTTGACGGACTGTTCAGTGGCTACCTGTCTCCCAGACAGCATGGGTGGTGAATTGCTTCACCACCCATGCCTAATTAGACAGGAAGTGTGAATATATGGGCAGAGCCAGAGGAAGTGTGCTCTTGTAACACTTTCATCCTCTTTACTTGAAAGGTGATGGATGAGGAGGGAGAGAGAGAGAGCGAGAGAGAGAGAGGCAACATTCAAAGATTCTCAGCTTTGTACTTGGCACAAAGAAGAAAATATGCTGATTCAAGATCAGGACATGCTGGCAAACAGTCAAAGGGGGCATTAGATAAGTATTGTATTACACTGTAACTGATGTAGAGCCAGTTACACAATATGTATCGATGGAGCAAATATTATAGATAAAGTTATTCAAACTAAAGATTACTGAAAGCTTAGCCCCAAGCTGGATGAAGTGAAACTCCTCAGCAGCGGTCCATGAACATCTGCATATTTTCAAATGATTTACTTCAGATTATTATTATTATTCGAATTTATCGTATTTGTAATACTTATGCATCAAATCTGTATTTTAGAGTTGTAGCAGATCAAGGTTGAGCTAGTTTTAATACTTTATATGCAGTCATTTTGAACCAGTCTTTCCCAATCTAGGACTGGGCCTGTGTGTTGTCACTGGCACTCGTTATCTGTCATGTGTGGACCATGTGTACTTTTATTGTAGGCATTGCTTTTTTGTCCTCACTTCAAATCAAAATTTGTTGGTGTTAGGATGACACAATAATACTAACACCTGCACATGCAATCGAAAGCTACACTTACAACAACAACAACAAACTACAGGATTTATTGCAGGATACAACATTTATATTTTCTACATTATTGCATAAACTCATTGTTAGTGTTTTGTTTGTGTTCTATATTAACTACACTACTTGATATATAGTAATAATTAAACAACAACAACAAAACAACAACAACAAAAAACGTTCCCAATGGATAAGATATAACTATATTCATCCCCATTGAAATAAATGTGTTCCAGCAGTAAAATAAGCAGTTTTAAGAGGGACATAACAAGTAAATAACTAATACACTTAACACTAAATAAATAAAACTTGAACAAGGACGTTTAAATGTTATACATCAATAGTATAATAATAATAATAGTTTCAAGGATCAAGTTTAGACTATTTATAGAGCACTTAAAAACCAAAGTTGACCAAAGTGGTGTACAGTGGCAAAAGAACAATAACAATTCATAAAGCCTGGTCAAAAAACAAGACAGAATATAAATACAACCAGAAGAAAAAAAAATCAATGAGTATCATTGCATGAGCTTATCTTGATTCCCCGTCGCCAAATGTGGTAGTAGTTCAAGTGTGGATCAAATTCTCACACCGGTGTGTGTGTGTGTGTGTGTGCGTGTGTGTGTGTGTGTGTGTGTGTGTGTGTGTGTGTGTGTGTGTGTGTGTGTGTGTGTGTGCGTGTGTGTGTGTGCGTGTGTGTGTGTGTGTGTGTGTTGTCGGTCTACAGGGCCTCCTAATAAGCCTTATCTGCGTGGGGATTCTCCACACGTCTCTTCCTGCGTGTTGTTTGTCGGAGTTTCTGTCCAAGGTGCTGAAATGTGCTGCTCCGGGGACGGGTCACGTGACTGCGCTTTTTTTTTCCCTTCTCCCTCTGTGAGAACAGGATGCAGTGTGCGCGCGCGTGCACTCGCTCGCTTATGTGCGCGTGTGTAGGCTAAGCACGGGGACACCTCAGTCCTCATCATGAGCGATTCGGGCTCACGAGGAAGGCTTTTCTAAGACGGCGTCGGCGGTGGCTTCACCGTGGCGGGCTCGCAGCGTGGAATTAGTGCAGTTGAATGCGTAACTTTGACTTCTACGCGCATCCTTTTCTTTTTCTTCTTTTGTCTTTCTTTCGCCGTTGCAGACACTAGTGTGGCAACTGTGGATGATGGGCACACGGGAGTGGGCTGCTGCCCACCAAGTCTGACTGGCTTTCGGAGGTGCTGAGAAGAAGAAAAAGAACATGTAAGAGTCTGCAGATCCTCTCGGATTCACAGACACAATGCAGAAAGGGATGAGACTCAACGATGGCCACATCACCTATCTGGCTCTTTTGGCGAAGAAGGATGGGACCAGGCGAGGTTGCCTGAGTAAGAAAAGCTCAGACAACACAAAATGGCATTCAAAGTGGTTCGCTTTGTTGCAGAACATGCTGTTTTATTTCGAGAACGACTCCAGCTCACGCCCCTCCGGACTGTACCTGTTGGAGGGATGCGTTTGTGACAGGGCACCGTCACCGAAACTATCCCTCTCAGCGAAGGAATGCTTAGAGAAGCAGGTGAGATATCGATCACACGGAGCTCACTTCAGTCCGACTGACGGCCGCTGTCAATGTGCATCGTCTCGCCGAACGAGCTCACTCGTGGATGCTCGACGACACTTGATGTGTTGTGATTTCCTGTTGGGAGAAACTTGCTCCCATCACTGTGGCGCTCGGTGAAAGCATCATGTTCGAGAGAGGAGGCATCTGTGCACGCAGCAGAATCGCAAACGACAGAGTTGATGATGTTGTTGTTGTTGTTGTTGTTGTTGTTTTTATCCCAACATCTATTTATCACGCAAAACAATGTCCCAGAGATGTTCACTTGACGTTGGGTGTTACGTAATGGCGTCATTCTAACTGATTGATTGTCTCGACCCCTGCACTAAAATAGCCTCGCGGCCAGCCTCAAAAGAAATGCGAAGACACGCAGAGGTTTAAAGTTGACGCGGTGAACGCGAATCTCGGAGGAACTTTGCAAAACACGCGAACTGGTTCACCTTCCTCCGCTGTTTGTCTCTCCTCTTCACAACATCATGCGTTGCGGCACATTTATTTATTTATTTTATATAAGAGGCTGTATTTTTAGACATCCCAAGTGCTCAGGGATCGCAGCTCATAGGTGGGGAGTAAACTTAAACAGCATCCAAACTTTGCAGGTTGCCATCTTGCGGATGAGAGCTGCCCTTCCCTGTCGTTTTGACGTATTGATTTAATTCCTTGTCTTGATATTAATAGCATCCTACCTTGGCAACTGCGTCTCCCCGCTTCATAGCCGCTTGGTTCATTTGATAGCTCTGTCGTTATCATGATGTTGATAACGACAGACATGAATGAAACCCAAACGATATGTCCCATGCTTTTGTTTTTCAGGATCCCCCATTCGTTTGAATTCCTCAGGCATTTAGTGCCATGGATTAACATGTGTGAGGGCTGCACAATATCCACTCTTTTTTTTTTTTCATGCCAGTGTGACAGGGTCAGAAATAATCTCAGGGAAAGCATGGTTGCCTCTAGCGAAACCGCTTTGAAGGCTTAGGAAGGCTGCTGCTGGAAGGAATAAACCTTGTGGCATAAAAGCATTTAAGAGCCAGAGAAGTGGTCAAGCAGCTGTGAGCTATGACTGCAGTCACCTTTTGAAATCTGCTCTGCCAGCTGCAGTCTCTTCTGCTTTCCCTGCAGTACAGAGCCAATGAATAATTGAAGTCAAAAGTCATTTCATCTGGTCAGTCAACATAATCTTTGTTTTTAAGGGGACAAAAGTTCTGACTGTTTTCCACCAATGGCATTATAATGTTTAATTTGGCATGTATTTTCCTTTTGAGTGTATGAGTGTATATAGGAAAGTTTGTAGGAGGAATGTAGGAACACCTGATCTTCCTGCATCGCAGACATGTTGCACTTTCACTATAGAGCATGTCTGTACAGCAAAAGTGAGACAAACAAGTTTCACTCTGAAAGCTATAGCACACATCATGTATGTGTCATGTTCTATTTCACAATGCATGCAACAAATGACCCTGGCCGTGCTGAAACCTGGGACGTGCGTTCATGATTGCTTAACCCTTTAAATGTTTTTCAGATTATTAGTGTTATTATAAAACATCTGATCAATCCTCGCATTATTCTGGACTCACAGGTGTTGCAAATATCTCCATTGCAATTTTTAGATAACTAGAACTTAGGTTCTAAACTCTCTCAAGTCCTACAAAGAAATCCCCAACTAATACCAGTACAACATCCCGTACAAATATTCAGCATGTCATATCTATTCCACCTATGTTAACTGAATATGCACCATGTGTTTCTTATGGGATTTCTTATTTAATATATATAGCTAAATTATCTATCTATTCAAAACAATGATTGAAGATGTTTGCACATATTTTGTTGCAATATTGTCAAGCTCAAATTTTACTTTTACAATTCATATCTTCTAAATTATTATGATTATAAAAACAATTCCATTGAATTAACCAGCTTCCTTGTAGGTTGTCTGGTTAGGACCCCAATCCTGAGATACAATATTTATATTGTACTGTATAAATGACAGCTAAAGGATGGACACAGTTTACATTAATTATGAGAGATTCAGTGTCTCCGACCGTTTCTGTATGCGGCTGTTTTCATCAGCTGTACCTGTGTTGCTGTCCGTGGAACTGAACTCTGCTGTCACGTCATTTTCTTCAAACACTTGCCCTCTGCTCTTTGTTGGCAGAGCTGTCAGGATTAGTATCAGTGTCACCAAAAGGGCTCCATACAGATGTGCCAGCAGAATTCAGACGATTCACAACATGTTTATTTTAGCGGAGACCATTTGTTTTCCCTGCAACCTGTAACATATTCAAATTGAGGTTTTTGGGGTTTGCAGTCCTCAGCTGGAAAAAAAACCTGCTTGTTTGTTATTTTCCGAACAAGCAAGATGTTGCAGTAATGTTAACTTTGATATTTATAGTTTTTTTTCTTCTTTTTTATGGAGTAGTTTTAGTTACCTAAAATTAGCCAGAAATAAATGTAGCAGAGCAGAAATAACTTATATTGGTCAAATGTGTTGTTTTGCAAGGCACTGACTAACAACCTACTTTGTCATTTAGTTATGAGAACTTGTTGGTCACTCTTGTAGAGATGTAAACTCTTAAACTTTGCTCACCGTCAAGCCTGTTTCCTTAAAACCCTGTCAGGACAAGAGCTCTATTCTTGGGATGAAATATGGACTGAGTGACATCTATGATGACAGCTGTTCACGCAGGCTGCTCCAGTGAATTTATTTCAACAGTGAATTAAATGAATTTGAAAGCCTTCAATTAGCATAACACAGTCTTCTGTTCAGCACGTGTCCCTTTACATAATATGTGTCAGGAATGAATTCTCTCAGTTTTGTGTTATTTGTGTGGGGGTGTGACATTTTGTGCACAAATTTATCAAATTTTGATCTGTATTTGCACAAATGCATGCTCTTCATGTATGAGAACTGCATGCATTGTAATGAGTCAGTAATCATGCAAGTGTACATGTCTGTATGTGTCCACATCTGTGCATCTAGTGTGTGGCTTGATGTATTTGCCCCACTGTGACCTCCTGGCATGCGCTGATGTCAGTCTCTAAAAGGTGAAATGAAAACCGAAAGAGTAATCAATGCTCCAGGTGTCTGAGGGCATACAGATTTCCTTTTCACTTTCCCCGCTCTCGAAAAACAAAGAATGACACTCGAGTCAATGAGCAGACAGCAGAGGTCATCTGAGGCAATGTGATTGTAGACTTCTGACATTAAACCTGGTCCATATGCAGATTACAACAGATTTCTGATGAGCGTCTTAGTGTTGTGTCTGCATGTACTGTGTGTTTGTGTGTGTGTGTGTGTGTGTGTGTCAGAGCTGCAGGAGGATTGGTCGGGCGAGTGCTGGATCTTATCTATGTGTGACAGGGAGAGGGACAATGCTGCGAATAGATGCCAAGCCAACTGCCACCTTGCAGGGCTACAGCGCTTTTTATAGCCCTCACTCCTCAAGAAGGCAAAAGATCTTTCTCTTCCTCCCTCTCGTCTGTCTCTCCCTTCTCATTGTATTCTTTGGAGTGTTCTACTTTTTAAATGTTCTTATTCCCCATTTAGAAGGCGAGCTACGTTTAAGCCCACAGTTACTATGGCAACCCCTATTTGCATCTGAAAAAAGTGCATTTGAAGGGGCCAACGAAATGTGCAACAACATGCCTCGGCATTGTGCTTTACTTAGCAAGTGCAGCAAATATGGGCATATAAGAAATGTGAGGTGGTGAGGGGTAGAGGGCGGATGAAGTGGAAATGCTTGATATGTTTTTGTTTTTACCCTTTTCTTTGTTTCACATAACTGAACAAAAAACAGGATCTAGTCTACCGTCATATTTCATAACTTGACTATTGTTTGTAGGGAGTTCTTCAAGAAGAAGTTCTTTTTTTTTACAGAATTCATTAAGTATAATCATGAAGTGTAGGTTGTACAGGAAACAATTGTATACTGAACAAACAGCATGGTTGGGTTCAGTGTTAAGTTATCGCTGTAATTCTCAACACTATCTGTGTCCAAAGGACAATACCGGAGCAAGTGGGTCAATGACTTGTATCGACTAAATGAATGCATCCATACATCAATAGTGGGCCGTTATATCTTATGCACCAATTGTTTTGAAATGTGTCTCTTAATGTATTTTTTCTTGTTTCACTTTTTAAATGTCAATTAAACAAGTTATATAATTCAGTTTACTGCAGGTTTGTCAAAATTAGACAAGGAAAAAACATTACCATTTCGTACTCAATCAGAGTATTGCTTCCCTAATGTTAGCGGTGTCACACATTATGTTATAAGCAACTCTCAGAAAATTAGAAAAACTCATGAAGTATCATGGTGATAAAACAATGTTAAGTAAGTTATTAATGACTTCTAACAGAACATTAGGATAGCTGTAAAAGTAAATATGTATGATAGAAAATAGCTTTTTAGAGTCCAGGCCTACTCGAAAAAGCTTTTTTATTAAAAATAAAACTGTATAAAAAAATGTTGACTTGAGAAATTCCTTTTCAGTGCATAATTGGAGGCCACACGTATCATAGTCATTACGTAGTGGTAGTACGTGTCTTCATACTTTCTCTCAAATACAGTACCTGTTTGTCCATAGATTTTCAACAAGGATTTACTACGGGCTACATTGTCTCACTTACCAAGAGATAGTGTCTCTGTGGCAAAAAGAAAGGCTTGACCTAACAGCTCACAGGAAGCGAGAGATTGGAAGCACATTATTGACCAAGGCCCATTCTGCTGCTCATCAGGAAATATGGAATATTACTTCCCTTCACAAATAATTTGCTCTTGGCATTTGGGAGGGATAAAAAAATTCAATATATTGGATTTGTGGGGGTCTATTTACAATGCATTAGTGTTATATCATTTGATGTGTTTCTACTACAAATAGGCTGTCTGTTCTATTAATGCAATGACCACCACTTTGTTGATTTGAGGATTTTACCTGATAAGCCTATTAGAAAACAATTCCACATGCATTTGCTATAATTGCCATTTCTGAACCTTTAAGGCTGTAGGGTCACTGGGGATAATTGGCGAGGGAGTAAAAACGGGCAAGGACACAGAGGTGTTTGTGTCACTAATATAAAGCCAAATCACTGGGACAAAGCTAAACAAAATGTGGCGTCAGTCGAGAGGCTTCCACCAATTCAGAGGTGAGTTGCCAGGTTACAGGCAGAATGCACGGAGGCTTTATAATGAATCTCTCAAGACTTTTCCCTCAGGATCTCGCTCTCCCACTCCTTCACACACATGGGCATGCATGTGTGTAGACACAACTTCAATTTTAACACAATGTAGGTTTATGAAAAAAGACAGTCAGGGATGACAAATCATGCATGTTTTTCCCTTAGATAGGCTTTCCTTATACTCTTGTACTAAAACCCATTAATATATACTGATTGTCTTATTAAATGCTGAGCAAATAGTTGACTCTTTCCATCCTTTTCTATTTTCAGTACTACTTTACAGTCACGTTCAATCATGACAACCAGAAGGCTTTGGAGCTGCGCACAGAGGACGTCAAGGACTGTGATGAGTGGGTGGCTGCCATCACACAGGCCAGGTACCTCTCACACATGACCTCTCACCTACATGCGCACAGTCGGCTGAGGATGTGGACGAAGTGTGTGTGTGTGTGTGTCTGTGTGTGTGTGTGTGTGTGTGTGTGTGTGTGTGTGTACCCTGTGATGTCGGACATTGAAAGGGTTTTCAGAGCCTATTGGGTTGTAAAACTTGATAGTCGTTTGGTTTAATGATGGCAGCCCATAGATTTGCATTATATCAGCATGCTCTCATATGCAGACGGTCACGCCGAGCCGGACGGCAGCACAAGAACAAGAGCCACAGGACAGCAAGTGGAAGCTGCCAACCCTGTGAACATTATCTTTTCTGCTGCAGTTTCCTTTTTGTCTAACTTGCAAACACACGTGTTGTCCTGCACTGAAGCGATATAACAAACATCGTCCACTGCCAACATTAATTTCCAGGCTAGCTAGCTAAGCAGCCGCTCAGCTGCAGCACACCAAACTGCATGTAAACGTACCTGCAAATGTCAAAAGGAGGGATGACTAAATAGGATTTCAGTTGGACCGTAACATTAGATATCGTTGTATCCTAACAAGAATTGAATGTAAAGCTGTACTAAGTCACAGCGGTGATTTAAGCTAAATGCTAACATGAATATGCTAATACACTGAACCAATGTATAAGACTAATGCAAATTGTACCTAACCCAAAAAGACTGGGGATCACTATAGTCATTATATTGTAATCCTTTGGAGTCATGAATGTTTGTACTAAACTTCATGGCCATTTTTGTCAGGGTATTTTCTTATGCGGTGGACATTCTCTTTAAGCTGACATTCTCTTTAAGTGACAATAAGATGCTGAGAACTACAACAGAATAATCTGCTATGTCCTCTCCAATATATATTTTGCCTTCAGCTCAAAATTAATGCACATTAACTTTCCCACCATTCTTCTACACTGTAAAATTGTGAGCAAAATGCCCCTTTAGGATTTAGAGACAAAAGAGGGTCATAAAAGCCAAGCGATACAATCACTCTAAATGTCAGCAGTGTGAATTTGTAAGACGAAAGGTCAATTGATTGGACTTATTGAAGATCACATTGATTAGTTCTCAGGCAGGGCAGCAACACTTAATGTAGTAAGTTGGCCTGTAAGCATGTTATACACAGCAGGGCAATAAAGATATATATTTACATATTATTATATTGCTTTTATTGAAGATTATCAAGTCTAGAAGCCATATTCTAGGGCTTTGAATTTAGTTTGTACAACTATTTGTTTCAGAGCATTTCCACTTTAACACACTGTTTTGTGATGTTGAATCAAATTAATCTAAAACCTTTTGTTGAATTGGGTAATGCTCTGAATAATTGCTCATGCAGAAGCAGGCTTTACACATGGTTTGCTAAGCCCACAAGTATTTGAAGAACTGCTTGCGTAAGTGCCTGGGCTCGGTGCGGACGCAAGGTCTGTGGTTCAAACATATGCTGATCAGAAGTCTGCTTTTGCTTTGATAAATCTATGGCGAGCCCATGAAACATGCGTTAATGAGGTCCTTACAATGTCTCTGTGCGTGTCTGTATAGTTACAGGAACCTGGCTACAGAGCATGAGACCCTCATGCAGAAGTATCTCCATCTACTCCAAATAGTGGAGACGGAGAAAATGGTTGCCAAGCAACTTCGACAACAGATAGAGGATGGGGAAATCGAGATAGAGCGGCTAAAATCAGAGGTAACTTGCCTTGTATTTTCATGCTAGTAATACCTGTGTGTTTGTTTGTTGTTGCTGTATGGTTTACAGAGACAGAGAGAGAGAAATGATAAAATTAAAAGTAGTCAGTCACAGAGTATAAAGACAGAAAGAGCAATGGACAAAGGTCAAGACCCGGATTCCAAACCAAAATGTTTGGAGTTCACGGCAAGCGTCGCAGCTTGCACCGCCCCCGGGATGTCCTTGTTAGAGACCCTGCAGTACTCTTACTGAGTGTTTTGTATCCTAATTATTCAGTCTAAAATTCATCAAATACACCTCTCTTTAATGTGCTAATGGGTAGCTCCATTTGAATTGAATGTTTTCAATATGCATGAATCAGCTTCTATTGTAACTGATACTGCCGCCTGCACCACAAAATGATAATCAAATGTCTCACTTTCCATGGCTAAAACGGGTAATAGTAATGGATTTGGGGTTGTTTTGTTTACTATCAGTCCTTTATTGAAAGATGTTTGTCTCTGGTCTGTTCTTATTCATACGCTGTGTGAGACTAATGGGAGTACATGAAAATTAAAAAACATTTAGATGCAATTGGTACCGTTTCTTCATATAAGAAATCTTTGAAACCAGCTAATGGACAGTAACAAAGTTGAACAAAAACCAAGCATAAAAAAAATTCAGAATTGTGATGAAAACAGTGAGTGCAGTGAAAGAATATGACAATACCAAGATCAACAGCAGGATTATAGATGCATACAGTGTGAGGTACTCAGTCGATGCATTGTTTTATTTCTGTTGGATTTCAGATCGCTGGACTGCTGAAGAACAATGAAAAGATCCAGTCAAATCCAGAGGTGCCTCCCAGTGAAGACGACACAGAAATCAAGAAGATCAAAAAGGTGAGCTCTGACTGCTTTAGTGCCGCGCTGTTTTAAAGGAGGAAGCCTGAATCACTGTTCTGTCTTTATCAAGAAAAACTAAAGTAAAGCAAAGAGAAAAGCCAAGTGGGACGGGGGAAAGGACGGAGGGGAAGTTTGATCTGTTCCAGCAGGGATATACATATGGTTTCTGACACATTTTATTTTTAACCTTCATTTATTCACGGAAGCTCACTCTCGCATTCACAGCAAGGAGCTGCTCATCCACTACAACCACAGGCTTGTTCTTCAGCTCTACTGAAGCAGCTGCCTGCTCCTTAATGACGCTGGAAAGTTTGGGAAAGGCAGTTACTTTAAAGCTGAGGCAATGAACCTACTAGATAATTATGACCCGATTCTGCTTTTCCCCTCAGTGCTCAAGAGCATTTTAATGTCTTTGAGCTCAGAATTTTGTTTTTGCCGCCTTCAAAGTTTCTGTTTTGGTTTACTCTCAGTACTCTCAACTAAAACTGTTTCCAACCACAGCTGCATTTACACCTATGATTCACACACCCAGTAACCCCCAGTAGCGCAGCAGAATTATCAACTATTATTGTTAATATAGGTCTCAGGAGTTGGTGAATAACAAAATGGAGGATAAAGGAGAATGCATATTGGATTTGCCAGATTAGCAGAAACACTACTCCAAATAAATGCTACTATCTGCATGATGTATAAACAGGCAACTGTTTGCGAGCATGTTCTCTATATGACACCTTGATATGGTCATAATACGTCTTATTGTGCTGCCCCCCAAGTGACCACAACAATCAATTAATGCAGGTTTTAGTAAAAACACAAGGAATTATTTAGCTCCTCACACACTGATGCCCTAAACATGAGCTAGCTAAGCTTTTCTTCACAGCCATTAGCTGCCAGATCTGGATCTTAGTCTTAGTCTTTATCTACATCCAGGAGGGACTACTATCGATATTGTGTAGTGAAGAGTGACAGTGACAATTTGTCACCATTAATCAACTGACAATGCTTCATGTAAACGATGATAATTGTCGTGAATAGTTAATAAAATACTAAAAAGTTCTGTGAGTCTATTGGAACCCCCTTTCCCAGACCTCATTTTAAATGAAATACTCCTTTTAATGTAGGCCTACATGAAAAGATCAGGTATATATAGTCACAAATCCATGCATCCATACACAAATGCAGACTAAGGTAGCTTAACTTTTGTGTGCTAACCTTTTTTATCACAGGTCCAGAGTTTCCTACGAGGTTGGATTTGCCGCAGGAAGTGGAAAACCATCATCCAGGACTACATCCGTTCACCCCACGCTGAAAGCATGAGGAAGAGGAACCAGGTGGTGTTTAGCATGCTGGAGGCCGAGGCCGAATACGTCCAGCAACTCCACATCCTGGTCAACAACTTCCTACGGCCACTGCGCATGGCCGCCAGCTCCAAGAAGCCACCCATCACTCACGATGACGTCAGTAGCATCTTCCTTAACAGGTGGCTGGTGCTGAGACTGGTTGTGATAGTGGGACAGTGGAAGCTGCCAACCCTGTGAACAGGAGCGGGAGAAACAATAGCTCATGACCATCTTCTTGCTTTGATTTTTTCTATCAGTGAGACCATCATGTTCCTCCATCAGATCTTCTACCAGGGCCTGAAGGCCCGGATAGCCAGCTGGCCGACACTTGTGCTGGGTAAGAGACTTGGAGACTACCCCTCAGTCACCCACACAGTTCAACATTTGGCTTGTTTTTGTTGAGGTTGGTCAATGGGTCAGTTCCCTCAAATCATACATAATAATAAAATATATTGCAGGTTTTTGAGATACCTACATGAGGGAGCTTGTGGCACTCATACCATCCAAAAACTTTTCTCTAGAAACAATGCCTTTTTTCCTCACACGATTCACTCGGTAAACAACATAACATTTTGTACTTATGTACCACTTTCTGAATTTAGGTGTTTGCAGAAAGTTGTACAAATAAAGAGCAACTGACTCTTTTTCATTGAGAATGATTTAAAAGAAATAGCCCTTTTTAGCGTTTGCTCTTGATGTAGTGTACGAATGAATATAGCAAAAACATATATACATGTGATTAAATTAGATTAGAAAACTTTATCAATCCCCAATGGGGAAACTCATTTGCCACCAAACATTCGTACAGACAACAATAGACACAGTCCACAGAACACAACAGACAAGTAACACACTACAAGGAACAAACAAAACCAGAAGATACCCCATAAAACATGACCATCAGAAAGATGCTAAGTCTAAATCTAAAAACACCTAAAGGTGTTCATTAAAAAATTGAACTGCTGCCGGAACAAAGGACCTTCTGAGTGGTTCAGTAGAACACTGAGGCATCCTGAGTCGCTCACTGAATGAACTTCTGAGTCCATTAAAAACACAGTGTAGTGGATGGCCTTCAAAAGAAATGATTGTTTTTAACTTGGCCCTTGTCCTCTTTTGTATAGTGACCTCTAGTGAGTCCGGGGGAAGGCCAATCACTGAGCCAGCCTTTTTGATCATCTTATTGATCCTGTTTTTATCATCCGCATATACTGTTTCTCTTTCCAGCGGACCTGTTTGACATCTTGCTGCCCATGCTCAACATCTACCAGGAGTTTGTGAGGAACCATCAGTACAGCCTGCAGATCCTGGCCCACTGCAAACAGAACCGGGACTTCGACAAGCTGCTGAAGCAGTACGAGGCCAAGCCCGACTGTGAGGAGAGGACACTGGAGACCTTTCTCACTTACCCCATGTTTCAGGTGAGACTTCACGGTCACTGTGTTGATAACAGCAGTATTATTACATAATCCGTATACATGTCATAAAGTATAAGCCTGTACACGTTGTTTAGTGCTTGCACAAAAACCTTACTTCCTTCTGAAAAAGGTATTTTTGCTACAACAATACTGGTGAAATATATTCAAAAGAGTTGTTAATCATGTCTCCACCACCAAGGCAACACGTGTAACATTTAAACCCACAGTACATCAATGCTTTATCTTACATTTTTCACAACTTAACTTTCATCATAGTGACATCACTAATACGGCAGTTCTGGCCTTAAAAGAAAACAGACCATTTAAAAAAAGAATGCCTCTATTAGGCAATCAATATTATTTGTGTGAGAATGAATTAATCAAAAATGGGACCATTGTAAGATATCACCATAGAAAACGTTGTTGTTTCTTAATCTTCAATAATGACATGACATTCAAACAGTTCTAGCACTTTTGCACAAAATGAACTGAGGTTTTCAAAGCTACATTAGCAGTGGAACAATTATGTTTCAAATGAAGACAGTATATGTTGTGGTGATAAATGTGATCAATTTCAATAACTCATTAAAACCTCTTTCTCTCTCTTTCTCTCTTAGATCCCTCGTTACATTCTGACGCTGCATGAGTTGCTGGCTCACACCCCCCATGAGCATGTAGAGAGAAACAGTTTGGACTACGCCAAGTCAAAACTGGAGGAGCTTTCCAGGTAGCTCATCAGTCAGTCAAGCACTTGAACATATATTGTTCATTGTGCAACAGTATATGTTAGAACATGAATGGATACAGAGATGTCTGTCAGATTCATACAGTGATTTTGTGAAGGGATGCTACATTCAATGAACTTGGACAGTGAAGTTTCTGATTTCCATTCTGTACCTTCAGAATCATGCATGATGAGGTGAGCGAGACAGAGAACATCAGGAAGAACTTAGCTATTGAGCGGATGATTGTGGAGGGTTGTGAAGTGCTGCTGGACACCAGTCAGACGTTTGTCAGGCAAGGTAAGTAAGACAAAATCGCAAACAGGGACTTTTGTATGCTCAGCAAATTCACCAAAGATGATTGTAAACGTGTACGGCTTGAAAACTCATTCATTTATGCAAATGTTTAGTTTCTTTAATTAAGGAGGCCACATCTCAAGCCACATTTCCAAATGAAAGGTCACACAACCAGCATTGGACAATTGACTTGAAACTGTACTTGATTATTCATTACACATCACACAATGAAAGAGTTTTGACTGATGACAGTACCAAATACTTAACGGCAAAAGTATTGCATTACATTTCTAGTTTAGTTTACTCAGCCCAGCTTTGTCAAATGTACTTTTCCTCAACAAACACGTCACATCTTTTGTATTTAACATGTGGTAGAAATAGAAAATGAGATGTTGTAGTTTAGCAAGGCCTACATTTACATTTACTGACCTTACCCTCGGGGGCTGATTTCTAGAGGACCCAACCTCAAAAGCATATTTACACGCCCCGACTTAAACAAAACAAGAACTCAAGGCCCTTTGCGTCCGGACTATAGAGGTGGAAATCAACAACCACTTTGATGATTCAAATCACATTGTCAGTTCAGGTCAAAGATTCAAGAAACTGACTATGTAGTTTGTGTACTTTTTTTTCTGATCTTAGCGGCACGTCAATGAGCAAATGCACTTGAGTTCATGTCAGTAAGTGAATGCATCACCATTCATCCCGCTGTGACGTTCAGCGCTCGTTCTGACTGTCTTCAGTTCGTTTAGTCTGATTCTGGTCCAAGCTGTCATCGTCATTTATCAGATTATGATTGTTTCTGTGGCTTTCACAGTCTTTTAAAAGGCTTTTAAGGAGGAAGTAACATACAGTTTATCACAGCTGAGCTCTAGTCAGTTCAGTTTCAGGATTCATTGTTAAAAAATGATTTGTACATACACTGAAAACCTCTTTCGGATCAGTTAGTTCACTGAACACGAAGAGACCCAACTGATAATTAACCCACTATCTAAGTTCTGGTCAGACAGAAGACAAGCCGACCTGGGATGTTAAAGCAATAGAGCATTGAAAATAATAACTGTAAAGTTATTACTGAATTTCAAACTGAGTAAGTAACTAACTATCAACTGAGTAACGCTATACTGACCAGCACAGCATGCATTATTTGTTTACAGTTACATATATTCATTCTTCAACATACATTTAACACCGTCCTTACACATCTCTTCTGCAGCCTTTCTGTTGCGATGCATCACATATAATCTCACCCAGATGTTCAACACCTTCCTCCATCTCTGCAGACATGTGAATAAAATCATTGATTATTCATGCACACATGCCTGTCATATATTTCACTGTAACCGCAAACTACAAGCGACAGAAGTCTGTATGTTTACACACACAATTGTGCACTCAAGATTTACTGCTACAGTAGGAGCAAACATTTTGAGCATTTGTCTTTATGTTATAACACCTGATATTACAAAGGTGTGTGGACCTTGTGGTACAGGAATAGCTGAGAGAGAGAGAGACATTTGATTATTCCTATAAAAGGCTTTTGAAGCTTAAACACCAATTATAAGATCAAGGTCAAAGTCACATTTCATGTGCTTTTGTGTGTGTGTGTGTGTGTGTGTGTGTGTGTGTGTGTGTGTGTGTGTGTGTGTGTGATGGTGACTCTCCATAGGTTCCCTGATCCAGGTGCCGATGAGCGAGAAAGGGAAGATCACGAGAGGCCGACTGGGCTCTCTGTCTCTGAAGAAAGAAGGCGAGAGACAGTGTTTCCTCTTCTCCAAACATCTCATCATCTGTACCCGCGGCTCCGGGGGAAAACTACACATCACTAAGGTACAGTAGGATTGTACTTAAGAGGACTTGATTTAAAAAAGATACAACCCAATAAATTTAGGTAAACATTCTTCTTAAAGTATCCTATAAAACAGATAAAATGTCTCCAAACTGGTTGAAGCTAATTCAAGCAGTTTTGGAGTTTGGAATTTCCACGACTTAAGGGGTGAAAATGAAAAGGTTTACAACGCTTTACATTTTTCCCAACATATATAATATATACATATAATAATTATTGAATTTATCTTTTTTTTCTCAAGAAAATGTTTTTGTCACATCCAATCAAATCATAGCTTTGACCCAGATTGTAAATGGCCCTCGAGGAGACATTTACAAAGTATGAACAACGAAATCTCCACTTAGCTGCTAGCAAAGTGTATGTGACCTTGTGACCTTCAACCCTGTCACAGAATGGAGTGATCTCTCTCATCGACTGCACACTGATGGAGGAGCCAGAGGGGACAGATGATGAGTGTAAGTTACAATGTACAATGTATTCAACAGTTTATATGTAGTAGTTGAAACATACAGGAAGTCAATGCACTCTTTTAGTTGATGGAGCTCAGTAAACTAGTGGACTTGAATAATTGCAAACCTTACCAAACAGACAAACAGTCAGTGATCAAAGATTTAATTGTACTGACTTCTAGCACTTTGTATAATGTCTACCTTTCCAGCTTCACTCCCACAGAATAGCAACATTTAAGCAGTTACAACAATACAACTGCAGACACACAATATGTCAAGTATTTGATAAGTTATATGCTAAGTAGTTTCCTTGAGCCTTTTGGATACAATTCTCCATAATAATCCTGTTTTCATGAGTGTCCAGAGAGAGCTGGAGACTTTTTTTCTACAACAAATATTGTTTCTTCACACTTTAAACATAACCAAATCAATCCCATTAATAATGGTTGAAACTGGTTGAAAGGGTGTTGATTGCACATTATTTAATCAAGCAAACCACAATGGATGGTTACTAATTGTGCGTTCATGCCACTCTCTCTTAATTAGAAACTGCAGATGGAAAACACATATCTGCACTTTAAACACATATCATGCTGACCTCCGTACTGGTCTGGGAATGTCAAGAATGAAACAACTTTCTTCTTTTACTTTTTCTCGTACTGTGTGTAAATGTTTCATGTATAAATCAATATAAAAACACAGTAGATGACACAAATCTGATTTAAATAACTTTGAGCTTGAGTCACAATTAGAAACTGAAACTAATTCACACTTTACTTACACAAAGTGTAATCATATTTTTGACATTTATGTTTTCTACTCACAATGTTTGCTCTCAGTATATTTTATTTTCTCCTGTCACAGAATTCAAATCAAATTAATATTGTTGAACATTGCAGCCAAGGACATAGAGCACCTGGACTTTAAAGTGATGGTGGAGCCCAAAGACGTCCAGCCCTTCACCGTCATCCTGGTGCCTTCGTCCCGACAGGAGAAATCAGCGTGGACAAGCGACATCAGCCAGGTACGTGTCCTCACCTGCGTGAATAAAGACTCAATGTGTTCCAAACAAAGTGATGATTTGACTTAAGCATCATTAGATGAAGAGAGTTTACATTACAACTGACGCAATAAAATTAGAGCGGAGATTGTAGGCTGCAAACATCATTTGGGGACAGAACGTAACATTACAAAGATTACAACAGAACAACCCTCACGGCCGTTCGGGATGGAAACCTGTATCCTCCACAGGTGTGTTAACGCCCTGTTGCTTTGTTATCATCACTAACAACCTTTTCTCTGTCCGTCTGCTTGCCTTTCAGTGCATTGACAACATTCGCTGCAATGGTCTGATGATGAACGCTTTCGAGGAAAACAGTAAAGTCACCGTGCCACAGATGATTAAGTGAGAGTCTGACACCACGCAGAAAAGCACATACATTATGCATGCACAAAGAGAGATTGGCATTGACATTACTTACATACATGAAATATGCATGAACATGTGTGCCCAAACTCTCAAACGTTTTTTAGTGCTATACTTGTGAGGGCCCTCAATGACATAACATATTCCCCATGCTCTAACCGTAACCATCACAACTACAAGCTTAACCCAAACCTAAACCTAATTGGAACCTGAAGAAAACCAGACAACATGATTTGAATTTTCAATAGTCTTCTCACTCTCAAGGTCTGAAACGGGTCCTTATAAAGATTGCAAACGCAAACACTCACACACACACACCAGTCACATACTGTTGTGTAAACACAGCTAAATATTCACAGTAGAGTTAAAATTGCAAAATTAGTACTTTTTCAATATTGTATAGATTTTTGTAAGTGTTTATTTTCTAGTTTAAAAACTACTCAACCCATAGCAATGGTAATGCTTTCCCCAGTGACCCACATGTGACCATAACAATGTACCAACTCGAGGTGGTCTGCATAACTACTGAGAGCTAAATTCCTATGAGTCACATTCTTAACCTCAGTTAAATCCCAACGCAGGTCGGACACCAGCTTGTACTGTGATGATGTCGACATTCGCTTCAGCAAGATGATGAACTCCTGCAAGGTGCTGCAGATCCGCTACGCCAGCGTTGAGCGTTTGTTGGAGAGGCTGACTGACTTGCGCTTCCTCTCCATCGACTTCCTGAACACTTTCCTCCACTCCTACCGTGTCTTCAGCAGTGCTGACGTCGTGCTGGACAAGCTCATCACCATCTACAAGAAGCCCATCAGTGCTATCCCCGCACGGTGAGTGATCCCCCGAGTGAGGTGTTTCCAAGAGGTTTAAGGGATTTTATGAGCTCACTGTTATGAAATATTTCACACTAATCGTTTTTTAGTTGCAGGCTAATAGAGAACGTTTGAAGGTAGCAACCCAACGTCTTGTTCTGCGTACGGTGCACACATTGTTTTTATGTGTTTGATCATTTATTAAATCAAGAGGACATTTCTTCACATCATATTTATAGTATGCATGCTTTTTATTCCACACCAGTAAATTGTGGGAAAGTTTTCAGCTCTAGTTCATTAAAAAAAAATGCTTTTTTACTTTGATGAAACAGTTGCAAACGCTGCTACAGAGGTTCAAGTCAATTCAATTCAGTTTATTTTATATAGCCCAATATCACAAATTACAAATTTTCCTCAGAGGGCTTTACAATCTGTACACATACGACATCCCTGACCCAGGACCTCACATCGGATCAGGAAAAACTCCTTCAGGAGAGCAACAGAGTAGGATCCCTCTCTCCGGATGGACAGATGCAATAGATGTCATGTGTCATGTGAATAATGATTAGCAGCATTTGTCAGGTGTAAAGAGGTCTGCAATCAGCACTCTGATATGTGAATTGTTTAGCCATGCTTGAAGCTCCATTGGTTGGTCCACCACCTTGATCCAGAAAGGAAATATTTTATCAATATAACTATTGGAAGGATTGCCATGTCATTTTCTACAGATATGCATAGTCCCCAAATGATTAATCATACTGACTTTCAGGATCCTCTGACTTCTCATTTGGCACCATCAAGTCAAAGTTTCAATAAAGTTTGGTTTATGATATTACATGTCATTTTTATGACCAAATACTTGCAAAACTAATGACATTCCCATCAGCATCCCAATAGCATTATTGCTGTAACCACGCTTAGCTCCAAGCCCACTGTGCCCAAATACAGCTCCACAGAACAGCTAACATTGCTGTGACTCTTAGTCCTGTTACAGTAAACCAACATGGAACAACTAGCTGAGCTATAAGGGCAAATTAATTATCCAGGTCCATCAGTCCAAATTTATTTGATGTGTGGAGGCGTTGAATGCAAGTTTATTTGTAAAGCACCGTTTCACTACAAGTGTGGTGTACATGTGGAGGAGAATGCATGACGACATCAGCCAAAGAAAATCAAAGGGAAAGTGTCTCAACCAGCTGAAACTGCAGCTAAAACAGCACACCGCCCACCTACGTAACAGTGTTTGCAATTTTGATTAAGTTAATTCCAAGTTACTGTGGCCCCCCTCGTGAAGTGTTTCTACCTTTCAACAGGAGAGCTAATACGGTTTGTTACACTTAACTCCTCCAAGCACTTCAGTGCGAGGCCGATCCATGTCGCTGGTGACAAGTGAAAAAGGAACAAAGTTTGAAATGTATTTTTCTCCGAAGGATGCAGCAACAGAGCTGTAGTGGTGCAGTGAAAGGGTGGGACTTCCCCTGTGTCTGGATTTGTCTTTGCTCTCACGTGGACTGTCTGTAAGCAGCCCTTCATGCTATCATATACCCTGTCCAGGTGAGAAGGGACTAGAGGAGAGGCAGCGAGAGGTCACACCAACTCATCCACTCCTCTCGTCTTCTGTCCACCATCACAGTTAATTGGGTCCTGCGTCCACCCACCTCTCCCTAACCCCTCCTCTTCTGTCTCATTCCTCTCTTTTACCCTTTTCCATTCTCTCACTTTTATTTTTCTTTCCACGAGTCTGACCATTCCTCTCTCCGCTGCGCTGTCACCATGGCAACCCTTCACTCTGCTGCAGGACCCCACCCTCTCCCTCTCCCCTCATCTTCTCCCTCCCTCCCTCCCTCTATCCCTCCCTCCCTCTTTCTCTCCCTGTCTCACATCATCTGCAGCGGCTCTACGGTATTAAATATTGATGGTGGTGTTTTGCACCCAGACCGTGCTCTCCTCTCTTGCTCCTTCTTTCTTTTTGTCTTACTCCTCTCTCTCTTCTCTTGCTTGATTATCTTGTCTCAATGTTCCTCTTTCCTGCTTGACTTGTGTCCTCTCTCAACTCTCCACCTTGCTTTTTATGCTTTGCCTTTTTCATTTTTGACTCAACCATCTCTCTCTCTCTCCCGGACTCCCCCAATTTGTCGTTCTCATCTCCTTTCTTTTGCAAATCTGGGCGAGGAGACACAACATGGCCGCAGTTAACACCATACACGGCTGGAGGCTTCCCATTCGCCCACTCCCAGTCAGCAGCCTTCGCTGTGGTGGAATCCATATCCACTATGTTGCTCCTTTCTAGCCCCCTCCCTCTCAGCCTCACTGTTTTTGCCCCTGCTTTTTTTTTTTGCACTGCACCTCATTCTCTTGCTCCCTCTTTCATTCTCTCTTCCTCTATTTGGCTCCCCTTTTCTCTCTGTTTCTCTCTCCCCATGTCTCTGTGGGCCTCCCCTGGGCTGGTTGCTGTTGGCAGCACCCGTGCCTCCCACACTGTCACTTGACATGCTATTTATAGGCCTTCAGAGGGGGTGGCTCTCAGTGCAAGAAGGATGCTGTCTTAAACAATGTAGCTTAAATAAAAGAGGCAGGAGCTCCCGAAGAGCCCTGTGGTTAATGTGTTCCCTCTCTGCTTCTGTGTACTGACACCAAGTGCACCATGCATCCCTATTATCACAAAGTATTCCCTCTCTCTCTTATTCAGGTCACTGGGAATAATTAACCCAAAATCCCCAAAGTGATGTTCTCAGTTGTGAAAGATGCTCTTCTTGATGTTCACCCTTATGTCTTTTTTTCGGCTTTTTCATTCTCTCCTCTTCTGCAGTTCTTTGGAGCTTTTCTTTGCCAGCAGCCAGAACAACAAACTCCTCTACGGCGAGCCACCCACGTCGCCACGTGCCAGCCGCAAGTTCTCCTCCCCTCCTCCGCTCTCCATCACCAAGACGTCCTCGCCCAACCGCCGTCGCAAGCTTTCGCTCAACATCCCCATCATCACAGGGGGCAAAGCCCTGGACCTGGCTGCACTCAGCTGTTCTCCCAATGGCTATGCAAGCATGCACTCCACCATGTCACCCTTCAGTAAGACCACCCTCGACATTAACAAGCTTTATGTGTCTAGCACCATGGCCAGCAAAATCCCCGATGAGGGAGAGACCAAAGCCGACGGCAAGGCGGAGGAGTCTGTCCTCAACAAGCAAGGTCAGAATCACTGTCCATGGGATTTTGCTCAGTTTTAATGAGGTTCATGTGTAGTGTGGAAGCATTTTCACAAGCCCAGTGTCACGCTAATATCTTGTATGTATCCTCCACTCAGAGTAAGAGTGGTACAGAATATATGTTGCATTTGTAAGAGGTGAAATAAATAAAGAATCTGCATCTTTAAACAGTTTTCTTTGAGCTTGCACAGCAAAAAAGTTTGTTTTCAAAAAAACAAAATTCAGTACAGATGTTTTGACACTCTGCCCCATCTACCACCAAGCTCAACCAGTTATGCCCAGACATTACTTTCATACACATCTCCTCCCTTGCTGACTTTTTGATTTCTTGATTGTGAAACACTTTTTCTCTCTCCAGATCTGTCCGTGAGAGAGGAATGTGATGAGGATCCAAGACAGAGTGAGGAAGTAGAAGCAGAAATGTCTCCTCCCAAATCACCATCGACACCCAAGAACGTCAAGTCCAAAAACTCTGGTGCGGTATACTTTGTCTCTGCGCCATTGTGTTACGACACAGAGTTATGCTTAAGAGGTTCCATGTCCGCGACATCGTGGGATCTACTTTTGAATACCAACCCACCAGTTTAAAAACAAACGAGTTGGCAAGATTGTTAAGTAACTTGGCAAGAATGTAAGAGCTGGCAAACTGCAGTAGATTAGCGCTTAGTGCTGGTGACATAGAGTACTTGCCAGAGCGAATTAGAAAATGAAAAAAAATAAAATCAATAATAATAGATCAAGTCAATAACAATAACCAGTCATAACATGAAGCACAGACAGGAGTGTGATTCTTATGTCACACTCTCTATGAGCACTTGAATGAAAAATTCCAGCTGGCAGATCACATGATTCAACAAATTAAGCATAAGCTCCTGTAAAACCATGTTGTTAAGCTGTTTTCAACCTGCGTGCAAATCTAAGCTAACTGGTTGCTGGCAGTAGTTCTTATTTACTCTACAGACGTGAGTGTGTTGATCACATCTATTTCTAGGCAAGGCAAGGCAGGAGCATATTTCCCAAAATGTCAAACTATTGCTTTAGTACATTTGAAACATTCAGGAGTTTGATTTATTCTTAAAAGATGTCAGCAAAGCAGATGAAAAAGGCGACTGTCTCAGAATAGAATAAACGTGTACATTTTAGGTGGAAATCAATAATATCAAAGGCAAAAAAAGGTGTCATTTAGATTGTTTACCATCGGGTCCATTTTTAGTCAGATTGTGCAGGTGAGAAGTGCAATAAGGTTGAGATGACAAGAGTAACTCATATAGTTAAATAAACACTGCAGCAGTGGACTGTATAGCAAACTTTTTTCTCTTTTTTTTCTCGGAAAATGACAAGTGTAACTATAACCAAATAAGGTCTTGATAAAAACCACCCACAGTCTCCTGGCCCTCCCCGTACCGCACAGAGAGGGAGCATCCACCCCGTAGGTAGTCAGGCACAATTCATCCCCAGCGTGTTCTCTTCCCACGGTGCTGGATACAAGGGAAGCCAGTGCCTCGTGTGAGTAGGTGGAAGGAAACCTTGTACCTTAGCAACGATGTGCATGTTCTTCTATACCGCCCCCGGCTAAACGGAGGAAGGCAGGCAGGAAGAGAGGGAGCGAAGGAAGGAGGCAGAGAGGCAGAAACAGTGGAGTTTACACCGTCACTGCTACAAGCTGCAGGACACACTGTGATGGGTTTGTTTTAGCTCTCTGTTGCCCTCCACTGGTCAACAACATAGTTTGAGCATCCACAATCAGTATTTCCACCGCACTTTAAAGAAATGACCTTTAATAGTTTACCTGATAACGCCTCAATTACCTCAGTTCCCATTTCAGCCGGATCCCGAGGCTCGGAAATATAAGACTTGTAATATTGTTTTTTGTAAATAAAAAATGCTCGAGTGGAAGTATCTTTTAACTGTTTGATGACAATAATGAAGTTAAGGGTCTTAATCTTATTAAAGTTCCCGTTTTGCTCCCCTCCCTGTAGAGTTTTCCCTGTTTTCCTTCAACAATGGCATGGTGGTGTCCTCTTGCCGGGAGCTGGACAACAACCGCAGTGCCCTCTCTGCGGCCTCGGCCTTTGCCATCGCCACGGCTGGTGCCAATGAAGGCACGCCAACCAAGGAGAAGTATCGCCGCATGTCGCTCGCCAGCACAGGTCAGTGGCGGGAGGGGATGCTACTTCAATTGAGGACTATTATGGAAACATTATTCAGTTCTGGTTGGACAAATTAGCCACAGTGACCTACAGTAGATAAGCGGAAAGCATACGCAGTGTTATGCCTTACAACCACCAGAGGGCCTTCAACCAAATTAGAAATGTCATGTCATCATTTATATAAGCGTCTGTGCCAGTGATATCTAAAGAAAGAAAACAGACCGTTTTATAGAATGGCAGGTTATAGAGTTACATCATTGTGAGAAGGAATTTTAACTGCAACTTTGTTCAACCGGGTTCCAGGTTTTCCAACAGACCAGAGGAATGGGGACAAAGAGTTTGTTATCAGGAGAGCTGCCACAAACCGAGTCCTGAATGTGCTGCGTCACTGGGTCTCCAAGCACTCACAGGTATAGTTCACCTTTCCCTCTATCGATGTCTTTGTTTCAATCTGTCTTTCGATGCTGTTGCAGAAAAGGAAAACAACACTTCTGTAATGACTCTGCTGTTGTTCCTGTGTTGGTCTTCAGGACTTTGAGCTCAACACATGCGGGCTAAAGATGCGGGTAATTGGCTTCCTGGAGGAGGTGATGCATGACCCAGAGCTCCTGACACAAGAAAGAAAGGCAGCTGCCAACATCATCAGGTTGGTTTTCTGTTATCATCGCTTGATGGCACACACAGTCATATATGACACATTTGTTTTTCAGCTCCCTTTAGAAAACAAACTTCCACAAAAGTAGTACAGTATTTCTGATGTCAGCTAATGGAGAGACAGTACATCCCAGATGTTGGACCTCCACAAAAATTAACCTGAACACTGACAGTGAAGCTACATAAAATAGAAACTTCATCTTTTCATCTGAGCAGCAGTTTCACAATGTACACTCGTACAGCGTGGCCAAACTGGAGTGCACCCCCAGTATGGTGTGTGAGATAACAACCTGTCAGCACAACCTATTGCTACAAAACATTATCAACTTGAGGAGCTGGAACCATAAGTGCCTCTAACCCAAACTGAACAAAGAGAAAAATGAATACCCATCATGCTGGGTCGAGTTGAGCACTTTTGGACAGATTAAGTCCATTCATGTCCACTTAGGTCATGGCAATTGTGGACAAAACTGTCAAATAATGACACTTGTATATTTTTCACATGTAGGACTCTCACTCAGGAGGACCCTGGAGACAACCAGGTCACACTGGAAGAGATCAGACAGATGGTGAGTGAAATAAACAGCCTTTTCAGTATAAAATAACCCCTGTACTTCTTAAAAGATTACTATTCATCCTGTTGAAAGGATTGGTGTACTCATTGTGATAATGATTTGTGTGTGTGTGTGTGTGTGCGTGTGTTTCTGTGTGTGTGTGTGTGTGTGTGTGTGTGTGTCAGGCCATGGAAGACTGTAAGACTGAGCCGTTTGAGAGCCACTCCGCCCTGGAGATCGCTGAGCAACTCACACTGCTGGACCACCTGGTCTTCAAGGTCATCCCATATGAGTGAGTACACAGGCATTCATGAGCATGTGTACGCGCAACACAAATACAAACGCAAACGTACAAACACAGGCACTATATGATCAAAATGATAAAGGCCAAGTGGGGGAGTTAAGGGAAACGCACACAGTAAATGTTGGTGTGTTTTTCATTGTTGATTATTTGAAACAACATTTTCCTCTACAGGGAGTTCTTTGGTCAAGGCTGGATGAAGAACGACAAGAACGAGAGAACTCCCTATATTATGAAGACAACCAAGCATTTCAACGATGTATGTGTTTACTCTGGTATTGTGACCAAAAATGTACATGTGTATTATAGATAGATAGATAGATAGATAGATAGATAGATAGATCGATAGAGATATAGATAGATGCATAGATTGATTGATTGATTGATTGACAGTCATTATTATTACCATGTATTTGTTCTCTTTTTTTGTCAGATCAGCAACAAGATTGCCACAGAGATCCTGCAGTGGGATGATGTCAACATGCGAGTGGCGGTGATCGAGAAATGGGTGGCAGTGGCTGACATCTGTCGCTGCCTCCACAACTACAACGCCATGCTGGAGATTACGTCCTCTCTCAATCGCAGCTCCGTCTTCCGCCTCAAGAAGACCTGGCTCAAAGTCTCCAAGCAGGTATCGTTGACGTTGCTTCCCAGCAGTGAAGTTAACTGGGTGCAAGTTTTCAGGATTTAGCTAAAGTAATTAGTAATAAAGTTTAGCTGGCCTTAAAGGAATAGTTTGCCATTTTTGGGAAATACGCTTACTTTCTCTCTTGCCAAGCGTAATATGAGAAGATCAATACCACTCTCATGTCTGAACACTAAATATAAGGCTTTCTGGGGGCCGGTTTTGTCATTGGTATCAAGCAACTATCGAAACTCCAAGAAGTCACGACTTCTGGCCAAGAAAAAAATTTATCTCTTCGTTTAACAAAGCATGTGTAACTTGTTAATGATTGAGTTTTAGAGGAGAAGTTTTTGTTTCCTTTGGACAGAAGCAGGCTAGTTGATTCCCCTTGTTTCCAGTCTTTATGCTAACCTATGCTAAGCTAATTACCTCCTGACTAGCTTTCTAATAGTTCACATATGAAAGTGGTATGAATCTTCTAATCCAACTCTTGGCATGTTTTTTTCAAGCTTTTTTGTTCAATTATACTGTAGTGAGCATTTTAAGCTTCATTTAAAAAAAATACTTTGTATAAAAAATTAAATAAAACTAAAGGAAGCCTCACATGTTCTTAGTGAGGCAGATAATGGTATTTTTTTAAAGAGCATTGCCCTCAATTCACAAAACTCTGATCGAGATTTCAATTACCTTTTTGGCTGCTGGTAATAAAAGTTTTGCTTTGATCCATTTTCTAGACAAAGACCGTGATTGACAAGTTACAAAAGCTGGTGTCATCAGAAGGGCGATTCAAAAACCTGAGAGAAGCTCTGAAGAAGTACGTATCTCTAGCTCTTCGCTCACACATTGTGGTGGAGGAGGTTTACACATCGCTCTTTATGTGTGAGCACTATATCTCACCACCTGACCCTCCTCTCCTCCTCAGCTGTGACCCTCCCTGTGTTCCCTACCTGGGAATGTACCTGACTGACCTGGCCTTCATCGAGGAGGGAACGCCCAACTACACCGAGGACAGCCTGGTTAACTTCTCCAAGATGAGAATGGTGAAGAACCCCAGCCTGCTGAAGTACACACAATAACATGAACATAATGTTGTTTCTGTCTTAAGTTGTTTTTATGTAATTTGTCTCCAGATATCTCACATTATCAGAGAAATACGGCAATTTCAGCAAACGGCTTACAAGATTGATTATCAACCAAAGGTGATCTTTTCTTATGTATTATTTCATTCTGTATTTTATACTTTTTCACATCTTTGATTACTTTTTTGGACGTATTACTTGACAAATATTGCAATGTCATTTTACTTTTCCTAATAGTCTGTATTGTTTAGTTAAAGTACTTCAAAATAAGTTATTTTCATCATATTCCTTATTCATCAAGCTTAGATTTCTGTTTGTTCCAGATATGCATGGCATCCCGGGACACTCGTTTTAAATTGTGTCTGTGTTCATTATTGCTTTAGGTCGCAAAGTACTTGCTGGACAGCAGTACAACGCTGGATGAGGAAAGCCTGTATGACGCGTCTCTGAGAATCGAGCCCAAAACTTTATCATGAAGATGATCTCTCTCTCTCTCAAACCTCATATGGATCAACTTACAAGTTATTTATTATCATGTGCACAACAATTACACAGAAGCAGTTGTTGTCAATGAAACTCTTAGATCTCAGGCTCACTCCAACAGTGATCACCCAAGTAAAAATGTAAATCTACAACATGAAATCATAAATTGTAAAAGTTAAAAATATAGGGATAAAAATGAACATATATAAAATCTCAAATTAAATCATATGTAATTGTGGTAAACAGTAATGGCAAAATGAATTAACTGATATCTAGTAATATATTTATATAAATATCAAGAGCTGTAAACAGGTTTAAAACAATAAGTTAAGGTCTATAGAGGTAAAGTGGTCCCTGATAATCCTGTTGGCCTTCTTCCTGCACTGTTGGGTGTAGAGGTTTATGGTGATGTGCAGTTTTCACCTCCCTCTGGAATGCTTCGCTGGAGAGGGCGGTGCAACTGCTGAACCAGGCGGGGATGCAGCCAGTGTCGAGGAATGTACAAGAACAATATATCATAATGTACATAAACTATTATTTGTATTAGACACAGTAGGCCGTGCCCTTCTAGTATGTGCTCCCCAATGGACTCGTTAGTGTATAATCGTTATTAGAGACTGAGTAGAAGCCCAGAGAGGTTTTATTTATATAGTTACAGAGTATTTATATCTTATTTCTCGTCTTAAATACCATTTTATGATACATTTTTTTCAACCACAGAGCAGACAGATGAGAGAGTATATAGAGTGGCTATTTAATCGTATCCTAATGGGAATGTGCAGTCTGGAAAAAGGCTCTCGTTCATGAGAAATGGTGGTCATATTTGACACATGATGATCAATTTGAAGAAAGAACTGCACGCAAGTGCAACTGTCTCTAAACATGTCCCCACTCACACATTCTGCCTGATTACAACAGCTATTTCTTCAGCCTATTTGTCCTCAAGTGCAAATCTTACATTTAAAAGTAATACAAATATCTGTTAATCCACTGGCTGCATGCACTTCAAAGTCGTGTAATCCATCAAATGTCAGTCCTGGTTGATTTGCTTACAGAGCGAGAATGGCAGAGTCATACATGTTGAGGGTTTGACTTTTCTGACACTTTTATTAAAAAACGTTTCTTCCCAGAGAAATAAAGGGAGTGAAAAGTGGGACTGCTGTGGTGGCTAAAGTTGAATCATCTGCTCTGATATTTTATGTAGCCGCTAAATGACAAAGATTAGAGATCTGGAAGTGCTGAGCCGAACTGAAACAAGAATACCTGCTGATTTCTTCTTGAGCTGGGACACTGTTTTCTGTTTGGAGAGATGGTTTTTTATGCTTTGCTTATTATCACCTTATTCCCCTGGTGGGCAACATGATGTATATACAGCATAAGCACCGGGCAGTGTATGTAGCAGACGTAACCAATATTGAGCCACTTCAGGAAGTTAAATGTCGAGCTTCACTTAGACAGCAAGAGCATAGTTTTTATGGTTAATCCTCTTTGGCCAGTGCATTATGGTTTTGCCTTAATCATGAAATGGATTATATACAAAAGTATGTAAACTATTTTGTTCTACAATTTACCAATGAAGCAGAAATATTTGCTGTGTACAATATTGTGTACAGGCAGTCTGATGCATTTCCTAATGTGCAATGTGTTAAAAACATATCCCTCGAAATGTGTTATCCTTATGATCGTTCAACTCTGTAATAACTTTTCTGTGTATGATACTTTAAAGCAAATGTTGAAAACAATTTATAAGTGTAACACATTCTGTATCCTGTCTATTCCAATGTGTTAGCGGGAACTATACAGTAGTAATATTGTGCTTATTCTTGGAATATTTATAGGTATTTTTTACAGGCTTTGTATAAAAAAACACCTATAGCTTAAGTGGCAGGCATGTACCACTTTCACGTGTTCAAATCAAATCTATATCTAGAACAGTATGTGTACTGTATTTAAACCCCACCCTTGCACATTAATCTTTACCCTCTAACAGGCACATCCAATGTTTGCAGTGAGCAATACCCAGTGGTATGAGAACTATCTTTCAGTCTATTTCAACAGCTTGAGTAGTATTTCCAGTTTTGTATAAAAGTGTATTCTTTCCTGATTACCTCTTGTTAATAAATCTATTCTTTCTCAGGGGGAGAAGTGTCTTCACGACTGCCGCATTTGTTCACGCTGCATGAGCACATGCATGCTGGAGCTTTACTGGGGACGATAAAGACGGGGGGACAAAGGAAAGGAGTGTTACCTTAAAAAGCAGCCGACCCATGTGACGCTCTCACCGCTTGTTGCAGTCGACGGGGCCAAAGTATAGTTCGGTAAAGTTGGAAAGATATTTATAGATTCGGACTTCCCGGCTCAATAACTCTTTCGCGAAACGGAGTTAAAACACACACGACACCTCTCTGTCACCGTAGTGATGATCAACAAGCTGCAACCTTAAACAGCCTTCATTTTACCAAAAAGGGACCGTCTGCAAAGTGCAACCCGGAAAATACATACTACAAAAATAGTGAATAGCTTCACTGTAATAACGTGTAGGATAACCGTTTTGAAGAAATGGGATTATAATGAATTATTTCGAATATTTTCTGGAAGAAATATTCAATAGCTTTACTGTAATAAAGTGTAGGCTGAAATAATCCATATCATATATCAATGGGTTCCCCTTTGTTGACTTACAGCTGTTGAAAGAATTGGATTTTTAATAATAATTATGAATTATTTTATTGATGTATGATATTTATTTATTTATAATTTATAATTATTGTTAATTATACACCATCTTACAGTGGAGCCATTGAATATTGTTTCCATATGATATTCTAAATATGGAAACAATATTCAATGGCTCCACTGCAAGATGGTGTATAATTAATAATAATTATAAATAAATAAATAATATCATACATCAATAAAATAATTCATAATTATTATTAAAAATCAAATTTTTTCAACAGCTGTTAGTCAACAAAGGGGATTTGATATATGATATGAATTATTTCAGCCTACACTTTATTACAGTAAATATTCGAAATAATTCATTATAATCCCATTATAATCCCATTTCTTCAAAACAACAGCTGTAGTACAACAAGGGGGAGCCTATTGATACATGACATGAATGTTGGTTATCCTACACTTTATTACAATGAAGCTATTGAATATTGTTGTAGAAGGTCCCTGGGCTCTCGTCTCACAGCTGGCGGCACATTGAGACCAATGATTTTCGTCCAGCTCGGAGACCGTCCCGTTATGGTAAAATTAAGGTTGTTTAAGGTTGCAGCTTGTTGATCATCACTACGGACAGAGAGGTGTCGTTTGTGTTTTAACTCCGTTTCGCGAAAGAGTTATTGAGACGGGAAGTCCGAATCTGTGAATATTTTTCCAACTTTACGGAACTGGAAAAGTATGGCGCTCTTCGGTGTTTTGTGGTTCATCTTCACCGTTTTTAGTTTCGTTCATTTAACACCGGTCATTTTACCCGAAGGTAAGTCAAAACTCATGGAGTGTAACGGTTGTTGTCGTTTGTTCATTTTAGTTTGTTGCAAAGTCGCTTTCGCTTATGTAACCCTTCTCCCTAGAGAAGGAAGGAAGGAAGGAAGGAATGAAGGATAGGGTTTTGAACGCAGCTGGCTCCTCTCCAATCAGCGCCAGCTGTACAAGGCACCTGTTGTCATTGCCTCACTCCCCTTTGGCCCCTGTCCTCGTCCTGTGGTGGCTCTTGGCCTGCTGTTTTGCTGCCCCTATTTTGCCTGTTTTGCTGCCTCCATTATGCTTGTTTTTACTTCTGTTTGGCATGGTTTGGCCGTTTAATACACTTCTGGTTCGTTTTACTAAACACGTCTATGGCCAAATATCAGTAATGAATCTGTGTCCTTAACACTTCTCAAACTATATATTGGGGTTGTTAAACTTATATTTCTTGGAGTGTAAGTCCCCAGGTGGCGTTGTTGGTTCCCTTTCATTTCCCCTCCCTTAAGGCCTCGTCACACTTACAGTGAACTAATATCTTGTTGAAACTAATTTGATGGCAGAAAATTAAATGAGTGTGAACGGACAGAATATGAATGGTTAGGCTACAAAAAAATATAGTTATTCTGTCATGAACAATGGTGGAATACGTATTCAGCAGCTCCTTGAGACATGATCCTTACACAGAATACTTTACTTTATTCTACTGTTATTTATATATATATATATGTGTGTTATTACTAACACCTATTCATTTTGTTCTTCCTTGTGTACATAACAGTATTGTTTAGCATTTACCTCTATTTGTCCAGCGTTATTGTTCTTGCTGTTGTGTTTTTTTATTTATATGTAAATACATCAAGATAGATGCAAAGCAACCAGTGTCAAATTCCTTGTTTAGCCACACAGATCTTTGCAAATAAATCTCATACTGATTCAATTCTGCAACATAAAAACATCCCATTAGGCTACAAGTAAACATCCTTTAGCCTATTAGAAATGTCACTTACATGCTTTAATATAGTGTATTATTAGATTATTATCAAGCTATTGATGAGTAAGTGTTATTTTACTTTTGTATGTGAAACTAATTTGAACTATTTGATATAGCCTACTGTTTGTACTGTGCATTATATTATATTAACTCATCAAATGTATTGCATGTCAATTCTTAATCTCTACAATAACTGCAGTTGACAGATAAATGCAGTAAAGTGAAAACTACAAATTCCTCCTGAAAAGTAGTTTAGTTGGGCTAGTAATACCATGAAGTAAAGCAATAAAACCTAACATATGTGAGTGAAAGTACTACATTGCCCTCACTAATGACTTGAAATGTTGATTATTAGGCTGTGTTATTAACAGAAGGCTTCATTTTGTGTCCTATCAGAGGAATATCAATTCAAACAGTGGATGTCACAGGTATGTAGCCTACATGATAACAATGTTACTGAAATGTATACTTCACAGTCTTATGAATCGTTTGATTTTGATCGCTTCAGTAAAAAGTAAAAAAACCCCACTAAATTCTTTCTTTTTTATATGCTGTTAACCTTCTCTCTTTAACTGCAGTTCAACAACATTTATGACACCGAGGAGTATTACCACCGGCTTCGCATATTCACTGAGAATAAGAGGGAAATTGATCACCATAATGCTTGGAAACACTCGTTCACAAGTACAGTAGAGCTCCTCACCCTGTCTCATAACATGTAATATATAGATTATTACCACTTTCACAAGGTGTGATATTTTATAATGTTATGAAAGACATGCATGTCCTCACAATGTTTTTTTCATTTTCAAATCTAGTGGGCTTGAATCAGTTCTCAGCCATGACATTTGAGGAATTCAGGAAATCATTTCTTTTGACAGAGCCTCAGGTATGACACATTTTACAACACACTTTATGCGGCTGGTGCTTTTACACAACAACTTTTTTGATGACAATCTTTTGGTTCTGGTCTTCTGTAGAACTGCTCAGCTACTAAAGGGGGTCATGTCAGCAGGGCGGGTCCTTATCCTGAGTTCGTAGACTGGAGGATGAAAGGCAACGTTGTGACTCCCGTGAAGAACCAGGTACCCTGATATGGTGCTGAAGTGACAAAACAATAACACCACTGTCTAGAGGCAGAATCAGGAGGACAGGAATTTGGACATGGACATTAATCCAAGCATTAACTTCCCTGATAATTTATAGTGGAAAATGAAACTGAGTGTTGCAGCACATCCCCGAAGGCTTGTTCCTCATTTCACAGTAATTTTGTCAAGCAAAACCTCACCAGTAGCTGTCATAACAGTCGCATTAAGCAGAAGAGGCACACTCATTATTTCCTCTTTCAACTACTTTGATTTAAATGTGAGCACTAAAAAAGTAAAAGCAACACATGTTTCATATACAAGCACAGTGGTTACATCAATCAAACATTTAGTTACAGTCTTTATGTATGTGGCCTGACTAATTTGATGTGAAATGAGCATAAAGTGACAGACTGCAGACTTTACAAAAGCTCCGCCAGAGACACGGAACACACTATTCTTTTTTCACAAGCCATCAACCTTTATGTGATAATATTAGTGAAGTTCCCCCTTAACAAAAGTAAATTCCAAGTGGTTGGAGTTGTAATGTGTTTGCGTCTTCAGGGTTACTGTGGAAGCTGTTGGACCTTCTCCACTACTGGCTGTTTGGAGTCAGTGAATGCTATCGCTACCGGGAAGCTAATATCTCTGGTGGGTTTGTTATCATTCTGTACTGTCTAATATATTTAACATGAGGCCCTTTCCCACAAGGATAATTTAGCAGATGTACTCACAGAAGAAATCTCTATTTCATAGTTGGATCTGTGGTTTGTCGTACAGAATTATTGCTTGTGTATAAAAGCATAACACAGTTTGCTTTCTTCACCAGTCTGAGCAGCAGCTGATAGATTGTGCCCAAGACTTCAACAATCATGGATGCATGGGGTAAGTAACCTGTTGACAGAAGCTGTTAATTTTGACACAACATTATAAGTTACAGTCATAAGAAGAATATTTGTTTTTGGCTTTAACCAATTAAACACTAGCTGGTATGTTTCAGGGGCCTCCCCAGCCAGGCATTCGAGTACATCAAATACAACAACGGCCTTATGACAGAGGAGGACTATCCCTACAAAGGACATGTATGACTTTTTTGGAGTAACGTCTCATTGTTATTTTTAATGTAAAATCATGTTACAATGTAAGAATGTTTGTTTCCTTTTTTTAGGATGACTCTTGTCATTTTGAGCCTGCCTTTGCAGCTGCTTTTGTCCTGGATTCTGTCAACATAACGAGTGTGAGTGAACAAGTGTATTCATATTGAGTTGCATTGGGCAACACATTGTACAAGTGTCCTTTAAGAAATTACTGCTTGGTCACAAAGTCACAAATCAGGTACTGTTAACCATGTCTGTGTTGGTGACCTGATAAGAGGAAGAGACAAAAGCAACTATTTTGGGAGACAAATAGACAAAATAGTTTCTTATACTTATGTGATTTTGTGACATTTTTGTATGTTTGTCCATCCACAGTATGATGAAAAGGCCATGGTTGATGCTGTGGCCCGGCTCAACCCGGTGTCCTTTGCCTTTGAAGTCACAGCTGACTTCATGCACTACAAAGAAGGTGTTTACACCAGGTGAGCTAAGGACTTCAATAAGTCAACAAGTATTTACTGTTATTTAGAAATAAACATGTGGTCATGTGGACTGTGCATCGCCATGTTGTTACTGTCCCTGTTGCACTATGGAAATATTTAAAATACAATAATGGAATTTTGTGTCCACCAGCACACAAGTTATTTATCATGAAAGAGGATTATGGAATTAACAAGGCAACCAGTTAAATCTTAGTTGATGGCTATTGGCATGACGTGACAGAAATCTGCGTGTGCCTACATTAGAGCGTAACATATATTTCATACTTTTGATTGATTTAGTGCTGTTTTACTACTTTGCCTGCCCGTTTACTTCAACATTGGTGTCAGGCCGCTGTAGTGACCAATGTCCTTTCATCACACAGCAAACTGCCTGCTGGTCGCAACATGTTCGTCCCTAACAGAGAGCTATTCATAAGCCGACCACTGTGAAGATCTGATGGCTCATTTGTTACGGTGCCTACAGTTATGAGTGCTTGTGATTCAATGCACTCAACAGGGCTAATATTAGCCTGTGTTTTTGTGTTTTGTGGCTCTGAACAGGCATACAAATATCTTTAGAAGCAGCTCCAAAACACCTCTTTGCATAGGCAGGATGTAGCCCACAAAAGACATGTACTCCATTGATCTAAAAGCGTCAGTGTTGTCTGTTTAGCACACAGTGTAAGAACACAACAGACATGGTGAATCATGCGGTCCTGGCTGTGGGTTACGGTGCTGAAGAGAGCGGCACACCGTATTGGATTGTGAAGAACTCTTGGGGCACCGACTGGGGAATGGACGGGTAAATATAGTCTGTGTCTGTCCGTGTGTGTGTTTCGGTGTGATGACTTGTTACAGCTTCCAGTGATCACAGGCAACTTTTTTTTTATTCCAACAGATATTTTTTGATCGAGCGAGGAAACAACATATGCGGACTGGCTGCATGCGTTTCCTACCCTCTCCCTTTAGTTTGAGGATTAACAACATACATGGAGGGAACATAATGGAAAGTCAGTGCTTTCATGCTCCCTGAAGTGTTTTATGGAGAAGTTTGATTTCTCAACATTATGTACATAAACATTTTTAAACTTTTGTGTCACACTGTCAACTTGCCTGTGTGGTGCATTTGCTTCTCCTTGTTTTAAGGTTAGAAGTGTTCATCTATTATCTTCGTTCCTTGTGTTTCCTAATGTGTCATTAATGACTACACAAAGAACATATATTTAATCGTATAAAGTTTGCCTGTACTGATGCTTGTACCATGCAGTACTTTTTATTAAGTATCAGCAGTGGGAATAATATCAGGAGAAGTAGCCACTTTACCAACATTTAATATAATTAAATGGGTGACATGCATGGTTATACGCTGAGCAACAGACATCTCGGTAGATCAATGATATTTTATGGCAAATCTTCCATGGGCTATTGACTTAATTTTTTTGTGAAAGGCGGCTTTATGGCTCTGTAAGTACAAAATCATGTGTGTAAAACTCTCGGAAAGTCTTCAAAGACAAGGACAAGCTGCTTGTTTGACCTCCACAGTTCTCTATCTTCTCTGACCGGATTAACAAACTTTAAAGATGGCCATGCACAAAAGACACATTGAGGAGTCAGCTCAGAAGTGAAGCATTTGTCTGTTTCCATTTCCACATGTTTTGTTAATAAACAATTCTTATGCTTATGGGTCTTTCATCATATTATTGCCTTTGTTAAAGTTTATAAAGTAAGTATTTATAAAGTAAAGATATACAGCATATACATATAAATATAATGTAATCTTTCTGTGTGTGCGTGGGTGTGTTTGTCAACTGAGGACTATTTTCTATTGCAATGTGAGTCAGTCAATTGTTAAATGTTTAAACGTTACTTTTAGGGCTGCTTTCATGCATTAAAAATAGAGAACTATCAATATTAACGACGTTATGTCGTGTTCCAGCCTGCTTCTGCCAACATCTGCCAAAAGGTGGCGACATTAACTCTGTCTTTGTGGAAGTTGAAGCCTGAAGCCAGAGAGGAGATGTCAATCAAAGTGTAAGGCCGTTCATTGGCTGTTGGTCGAATGAGAACAGCCCCTTATTCTGATGTTATGTGAAGACAACCAATGAGCTGCTGACATTCAGTTTCACAACCCCGAGGGGCGGGGCCAGCTACAAAACATTTCCAGCATGTGGCGCGAGGCGTTTTTTCTCTGCTTGTTACAATTATCAGGTACCGGCCTTTGAAGTGTGCATTTGTGACCTTGCAGTTCTCTTGAAGAAAAAGTTCATACGCACTGCTTATGAGTGCACTAATATGGAGACAAGACGAACAACACACGACGTGGTGGTGGAGTTACAGTCAACGGTGAGTTAACGCTAAATTACCGGAATTTTAACATTTAACGAATTTAATGTTAAAATACATTTAATGTCAGTTCGCTGCTTAGACAACAGCAAAGCATGTTTTTAGGCGTCACGTTGTGAGTTTCGTGAACACGTTCTTCTGTAGAAAAGTTGAGTCATGTTATTTCTATGAAGGTAGATTTGTGTCTTTATTACGCAAACAAAAACATATGTTTTGAGAGCAAATTTCACGTTTGTAAGTAAAAAAATGTATAAACTGAGAATAAATTATGTGTTAGTTTTGCTTATGAAACTCTTCATATCCCGAGTCAACGTGAGTTATAATGCCCACCTTGTAGGAAATGACCCCTGGGAGTCTGGAGGTACCAGTCCGACGATCTTCACGAAACGCTCGGCTACCCAAACGCTTCCAGTACTCACCGGAAACAGCTGGCGTTAAAAGACCCAATCGGAAAAGGGTAGGAGACGCTTCATAAATGCATTAAACTAAAATAGTTATATTCAATTTGTGTTTTTATTTTCTAACAAGCGTGTCAATATTTTGTTGAAAGGGGAGAAGAAGAAGTCACATTGACCAAAACAGAAAGGATGTTGGAAATAGTGATGAGGAGGGTTCATCTGTAAGTATGAAAAGCCCTGTGTGCGTGCGTGTGTGCGCGTGTGCGTGTGTGTAAGGGCAAGTTCAACTATTTCATGGCTGGTCATTGCATGTTTCTCCAGAAGGTCCGAGCTGTGTCTTTGTTTAATACAGGTTGCAAATGGGGTATTGTCGTCATATGAACTGGAGCGTCTGGAAAACATCAGACAGAATCAAGTTTTTCTGTCATCTATCAACTTATTCCAGGTCGGTAAACGGGCGGAGTTGCAGTTTTCATTTATTGTCATTGTAAAAGAGGATGGTGCAAAGACTTGCAGTTTGTAGTCCCATTTTGCTACATAAGAAAAAACAAAAACATATTTTACATCAGTTCGGCAGCTGATACTTTTTAATTTCTTGCCAGACGGCAGCAGAGCGAACAGGCTTTGGCTGGGGGTGGATATTGTCTTTTATTATCCTATGAGCTCTTTGCTGAGACATCTTCTCACCCTTATCACTGATGAAGGCACATCTCTTTCATTTCATATGAAATCTACAACATTAGTATTTTCCCTCAGGGTGGTGATTGGGGTGACGATGGTGTGCTACTTTTCGAGCCCCACACTCGTCCAGTAAGCTGCATGGCGTTCTCCAAGTCTTATCCAAACCCAGCTGCTCGTTAGATGGGTACCAATGATGGGCAGTTTTAATCCCCCACCGTAGAGCCCCATCTGTACTGGGATGCTTTCTATCCTGACTGCCCCACGGGTCGCCAATCCTCCACTTAATTTAGGGACACTAATCTTTAGGGCTGGATGATATTTACTGACGTTTGTGAATCTCTCTCAACCTTCTCTTTCCACTTTTCAATAAATATATTGTCTAAATTCCATTGAAATAAACTAAGAATAGCTATACTAACCAGTAACATCTAAAAAGACAATCAACCAGAAGAGTATTTAACTGGCCTAATTCAAACAAATATAGACAATAATTTCACCACGGCATGCATCTAAGACGAATGACAAGATTGGTCTTACTTTCTTTGAACAGGTAGGATGAGTATTAATAGTTTTTTATTTTTTTTATTTTCAAAAGGCAACTGAGGAGTTGAAGCAGTTGAACCGGCCAAAGCCGTCGCAGAGGAGTCTCATGAGGTGTGAATACTGAGCTCTTAATTCAGCGTATTAGTAATTGGCATCTGGTGTGTACATCATACTGGTAATAATTTTAAATGGGTTTGGGAGTATACTGTTTTTTTAAGGTTTGGTCTAAACAAGTGTAGGAAGTGTGTAGCAAGTGTAAGTAATGCCTTTTAGTCGATTGGTTAAAACAAACTTGAAAGTTGTCAGTTGATATTATATCCTGTTGCATATCTCTTTTTTTTTCTTTCTTTATTTCATACCACTGACAATTTATTACATAGGTTTTTTGTGTAGAGAAGTGGCCTGTAAACTTCACTTTAGACTGTCAATTTTTTATTTATTTAAGTATAAACTTTCAAAAGTACAACAAACAAGTGTCTTCTTCATGTAACTTCAATGCTCTTTTCTGTGCTGGCAGGACAAAGGCAGCTGTAAAAGAAGCGCTGCCAGCTCGCAAATCACTTCGTCTCCAACATAAAGAGCCAGAGATGTTGGCACTTCCTCCTGAACCCAGGGCGCTGCTGATCACGCAAAGGGTAGCTACATATAAATAGTAATATATATCTTGCCACTCCAGTGTGTTTCTTTTTCTTGCTGCTCTTTTTACTTTATTTCCTGTTTTTGTAACTCAAGAAACCTCCTGGTCCTCTGCCCATGGATCCAGTCAACATGGAAGAGGGAAGCAAGCTGCCATCACAACTTCTGGAGCTCTGGTCCGAGGTAGGAATCACTTTTCTTGGCTATTACAATGTTTTGTGTTGGCATTACTTTGTATTTATTTGTTTCACAATTTGTTTTTGTTCTCCCAAAACTGTAAATGAATGTTTAGCTGTTGACTGTTGTGCCCCAAGAACACAATAACGATGTCTACTGTCTGATATGTTATCCTACATCTTTGCAGGGTGATAATTTGTGTTTGTTCATGCTGCTCCTGAATCAATGTGTACAAATTAAAATAGCTCTTTTTTTATAGGGTTCAACAGAAGAAAGAAAAATAAGGCTTAATCTGAAAGAGTAAGGTTTAAAAATGATTTTAGCCTATCATTTAGCTTCTTAAGAAGTGACTTCTCCATCTCTTAGGGTATTAGTCTCCCTTTGTCCATTGCAATTATAGTCACATTTCTCAATCAGTTGGAAATGTTCTCCAGGTGGACTAACATCTTCACTGCTGTCTTTCCGCAGGTACATCTCAGCTCTTAAGAACATGAGGGCAACTGAGGACGGAGTGGCCAAAGTGGGGACGGAGCGCATCTTCTCTGCTGCCTTCCACCCCTGTGCCAGCAGCCTGTTGATGGCCACAGGAGACAAACTGGGGAGAGTTGGACTCTGGAAGTTGGTGCGTTGTTTTTCTTTTCACTGATCTTAATGATATTATAAATTGGTATGTGACCCTGGAGGGTACTGTGAACTCCAAAACAACAGGACTTGATGTACTAGATTGGCTGTAAACATCCTATTTATTCCTTTAGTAAACAACAGCAGAGGTACCTTAAATGTGTCTTTTTTTGTTTTATTTGCACATTTGTAAAAGGAAAAGAGAGTTGGAGTTATCTCACCTACTGTTAATGTGAGGCTAATATTCTGAAAGAAAAACATCAGTAAGTTGACACATTAAGTGGCCTTTTTAAAGGCACATCTCTTTCATTTCATATGAAATCTACAACATTAGTATTTTCCCTCAGGGTGGTGATTGGGGTGACGATGGTGTGCTACTTTTCGAGCCCCACACTCGTCCAGTAAGCTGCATGGCGTTCTCCAAGGCTTATCCCACCCAGCTGCTGAGCCTCAGCTATGATGGATCTTTACGCTGTATGGAAGTGGAGAAGGCTGTTTTTCATGATGTGAGACAGCTTTTGTTTCAGCTTTTGTTTGTACTAAAAGTTCTAAGCTTAACTGCCGACATGCAAACGTTTAAGAGCCAAAAATATTGGTACCACCTCAATCGGTTCACACCAGTTTGTTTGTGCATTGTTCTAGGTGTATGGCACTGGCGTTGGCCTGAAAACATTTGACTTCATGTCCCACGACTGTTTCACACTCGTAGTTGGGAACTGGTCGGGAGATGTTGCCATTGTTGATAGACGGACCCCAGGGTAATGAATAATAGTTTTTAGTCTCTCTCCGCTGTTGAAGAATAACAGTAGAGGTGAACAGTTTGAACTCTCTTGTCAATTAATGCTGTTTTCATAAACATGCTCCACTGGGATTTTATTTCTCTTAAGAAACACTCATGAGTCCCTCCACTCATTGGACCCCAAGACTCTGCATTGTGTTAGCGTCCACCCTTCACAGAAGCAGTACTTTGCTGTTGCAGAAAGCAAGTATGTCTGATTATTGATTTAATATAAAATATCAGAAAGATAATGTGAGCCATATTTCTCTATCTTGTCGCAGTTTGTCTTTTTTTTTTACAAACTAAAGGAATGTTTTGATCTTGTCTTCAGGGTCGTGAATATTTACGACAGCAGATATCTGAAAGAGACTCGAAGTCAGGCAGTCTCCAAGCTGCATGGACACTCTTCAAGCATAACGAGCGCTTATTTCTCCCCTCACACCGGCAACAAAGTTCTCACCACATGTATGGATAACCACATAAGGTGAAGCTGGCGCAGCAGTTTGAATAATTGCGTGTTACTCTTTGTCGTTGACTTTTCAATTCCAGCTAAATTGTATCCTGAACTCCTTTGACAGGATATATGACACATCTGCAAGGACTACAACATCTCCCTTGCTGACATCAATCAGGTAAATCCCCTTATTTATTCACCGACTTTGTGCTATCTTGTTCTTATGTATTTCTGTGTTAGGTTGCGAGTAGGTTCAGCTAACACTAGTCTCAAATTCTCAATCTTCATTTTCAGACACAACATGCACACAGGCCGATGGCTGACCAAACTATCAGCCATGTGGGACCCCAAACAGGAGGATTGCTTTGTGGTGGGCAGCATGTTTCATAGTCGGATGGTGCTGGTGTTCCACGAAAGCGGCCAGCTCCAGCACTCCTTCATCGATGCCGAGAACATTCACCCAGTGCTGTCGGCCACTGCTTTCCACCCAACAAGGAATGCCTTCCTGGGTTGCAATGCGTCAGGGCGCCTGCATGTCTTTTCTGACTGAGGTGAAGACCAAAATATCTGTCGGAGCCTTTTAGTTGCCTTCGTTAAGGTGGGCAGAATAAGTTCGGAAAAGTTTTTTTACACAGTCAAGGTGTTAAGTTCGCACAGAGAGGATGGATATCTCAGCACCAGTCGTGACAATTGTCCCTTATTTGTTATTTGCTCTGGATCTCCATATCGCTTTAAGACAGTGTTGTCATAGATACAATACTGTGAATACAGTTGTAAAACACAACTATATCCACCGTTTTCAGTCTTGAGTCTGCCTTCTGTGGAAGGGGCGGTAGTAACTTTGCACATGAGGACACTCCTCCAAATATTGTACTGCTGCTCAAACTGTCAAGGTGCATGTGACTGCGTGAGCAGCAGTGTCCTGCCACAGTCTTGACTGACTTGAGGTCTGGACTTGTGAAGCCACTCCTGTCTAGATTTGGATTCCTGTTTGGGTTTGTTGTCTCACTGGAAAGTTCAATTTAAGTCGTAGTTCTCTCCTTGGAATCGCAAGGATTTATTTGTGCTTTTCTGCATTAAAGCTAGGGTTGCTCATCTTTGTTACATTTATTGAAACTCAATATATTCCGACAGCAATCGAAAAATCAAATGCTCAAACGGAAGAACTCTGTCATCTGTAACCGTCTCATGTCTTTGTGTCTTTCAACCTGCGGGTTGCAAATTAATAACTCTGATTGACTGGATGACTGTTGACTTTTCTGTTCTCATATCTGCAGTGTTTATTACTCGAAATGTCTTACAGAACCATAATTAATTTAAAAATTTGTATTGATTGATCCCTGTTTTTTTTCGGATTCTTTTTTATTTTGTTGCTGCTGAAGTAAACAGAATAAAAATATAGTTTTTTACACTAAACATTTTCAGTGTGAGTGCTAATAATTTAGCTGGGGTAGTACCATTTTTAGCGTAGGATGGCAGCATTGTGCAAAGGAATAGTTTTTGCCATCATTGACTGCAGTCTCTTGTTTTCAAGATGCTGAAAAACCTTGATTTGGGTCGACTGTTTGTTCCCTCTGTGAATTCATGATTGAACTTGTAGACTCACTAGCTGCCACATGTCAAGAATAGATTATATTTATTCATAAACAAATTACACAAGTCTTAAGTCAGTGATTGGAAATAAGCAGTCTTGTTTGGAGGTAATAAATGCAGAACACATGCTTACAGAGACATTTCCATGTGCAGGCCATGGTACAGGAAAGAAGCTTACAGTAGGACCACATCAGGCCTCGTTCCTGTTTTACATGATTCAGCAAAACGAACACAAGGAGTTGCCCGTCAATGGGACCGTCACCCCTCTTCATCAGGACCAGTGATTTGAAACAGATTTTAACGATACAAACAAAACTACATCGCAAGAGGAGATGTTCAGGTAGTTGAATATGCTACTTCTGCTGTTCTAAATTGGCTAAAAAAAACAGTTCAGAGTGGGTCTACTGTTTTGGTGTCCAGTTCATTTACATGTACTTTCACAAGAAAACTTGCATCTACTAGAGCAGTCTAGTATTAGGCAACAATTAAACAGGACTTGCACGACAATGTTATTATACCACTGCGTGGGCTCAGGGACGATGGGCACCGCTCCCTTTACACATGCATCGACAGGTTGTTTCACCTTCTGAAGGGACGTTTTGAATGTTTAGCAGACATTCCTTTGCTGTTCATGGTTATTATTATTATTATTATTATTCATAACTCTGTTATTTATTGCTCAAATTATGTTACATTTGTCATACACATGAACATAAAATGAGACTTTAAAGTACAAATTATACTACAGTAATCACATATTTTCTGCCTCGCCCAGTCAATCAGAAACCAGCGAGCATGGTCTGAATGAAAGCAAAAGCATAACTAATTCATCGTCTGAAAACCAACCACAAAATGTTTTTCTGTTAAATATAAATAATCGGTCAATATGTCTGTCTTAGTCATCCAACTCACATAACTATTAATACTTCTTGTTATTTGACCATTTATGAATCTTAAAATGTCATTACTGCACCAAAATCCAATCAACATTCAAAGACCAGGTATTTATTTAATACTTCAGGGATAAACTTAACTCCAACCTGTGGATTCTTTTGGGAAAGATGTGAATATTAATGGTAACAAACCAAACTGCCTATAGGAGCCTACATATTCTAAACCCCTCAGCTAATCATAATAAATACATCCATTTTCTTTTAGGTATATTGATATATATACCTGCCGATCAGTCAATCATCACCACTGATACACAGAATACCTATTAGATCCCAATCAAACACTAGGCTGGCTGAGAGGACCAATAGTTTCCATTATGCTGTTGATTGCTCTGAGCTGTAAAGACGCACTGCAGGCTAAACTGTGAAACAACAAATACGTAATAAGGCTAGAGAAGGAGAGCAGACTATCAGTTTCCATCTATTGATGCAAACTGACAAACACCAGACAACAGAGGTTTCTTTGGTAGGTGTGATGCTTTACAGCTGAATGCATCAATTTGAACACAGCAAGGTTAAACAAAGTTGTATGACCTTCACGCAGCATGAACTAAAATCAATCTCTCTTAACCGTATGATGTGGGGAAAGTATAGCACTAATTCTTGCACAAAAGGTAAAACAAGGTCAAATTTTGCTGAATGGAAAGGATCTTGTTTTTTATATTAACAGTATTGCACATCAAGATAAACTCCTTCTACAGAGTGTGGGAGTCAAAGAACTAACCAAACACTTCACTATCACTACAGCTCTAGCTCACGTAGTCCCAGCACCGTTACAACTACTGTCAAAGAAACTACGGCAAAGTGACAACTGTTCCTTACACATTGAAGTTGATTGTAGCTATAAGAATTATTTGGCTGTTATTTTATAAAACCAGTAAACCTACCACCTCCTTACTTACTTATAGCCTTACAATAATCCATAATTCATAGTCATTGGAAAATAAAACGTTATCAGTGCTCTAAGGGCTCGACGAAAAATGTTAACGAGAGCACTCTGACCATAATCTAAGTCACACTTATTACAAAAATGATAATTCAAGCCATCTAACAGGGCAGCACCAACATGACTCCTGGCTCAAATAGCTACAGCAAGTAATTCTTAGCATTTGCTTCAATTTAATTTACCAGATGTTGGGTTGTATACCACATTAGGACAATTTGTAGAAGTTGTCAATCATCTAAAAGTCTGGTAAATACATTTTTCTACTATTTCCGGTCACGTGTCACATGGCAAATCCATTTACTGTATGGCTCAAATTTGAATAAAAGCAATAATAATATTTGCAAGTGTTATTTGACTCAGGACCGATCCACAGTCAGTAAGTGCTGCTTAGTTTTCCATTTCACACTTTCTCAAACCCCCAGATGCTACGACATCTAAAAGCAGTAGTTTTCAATCTCATAGCAGGGTCCATAATAACATTTTAGCATCATGAATGTTGTTGTTGGCTTTGAAATATGAAAATTAGGTGAGCTTGACTGCCTCCCGTCTTCTCTCAGTACTTAGCTCAAACTCTCAGGTTACACAACACACACCACAACACACCAGGTCATTCTGTCTGACAATAATATTGCAACGTATAAATTAATACAAAAATAAAGGCAACTATTAAACGATTGACTTGCTTTTACCTTTTCAGTGTTTAAATCAAACTATGTTACTGTGGCTTTGTGTAAAAATAAAATACCTTGAAATGACCTGAATTTCCAAAGTAAAATGCGATTTCCAATCCTCGCAGTGATGGTCAAACATAATAAACAAGGCATGGAACAGTCTGTGGCTCGGGACAGAAACCTCTTCCTGGGAGAAGCTGAGTTGATATCGGGAAAAGGGACACCATCCTTTTCTCTCTTCCCCCCTCCCGTGTTGTGTATTTCAATCTCAGCCTCACTTACTGATGAGGAAACCTCCCATCCATCGTAACTTACAGGCGAACCAGCGCCGCAGAGGGCAGAAGTATTCAAAGTGGAACTGCTGGAACTCCGGTGTCTTGCGGATGTCTCTCAGGAAGGCAATGTCCAGGTCTGACTCGGTCAGCATGATGAGGAGCAGCAGCAGGGCGAACAGCAGTCCGATGGTAACCACAAACAGACGCAACACGCTCAGGATGAATTTGTTCAGCTCCTCTACGTCGCTCGGTGGTGAAGGCCTGCTCCTGACCATATGCAGGGCTCTCCTGCCAGAAGAAAACTCTGCTGCGTGCCCCTCCTTCGATGAGCCGGCTTCTGACTGCTGCTCATCCGCGCTGCAGGGAGCACCGTTGAGGTGACGCGCCGAGGACATGTCCATCCCGTGTTCGGCCACGGGTGAGGGCAGCACGCTGTCTGAAGGGCTGTAGGCCTCATCAGAGATGACTGCCGAGGTGCTGGCCTCGCCGCCGTCCACCAAATGGCCCCGAGAAGACATGAAGCAATTGCCATGGGAGACGGAGCGTACGGGCGTGGAGTGAGCACTGTCTCGAAGGGACTCCAGGCCTGGAAACACAACACAGAGGAAGGCAGTTCGTAAGGGACACGTGTTTAAGAACTGGGAGAGGTATTGTTGACACGTTCACATTTAAAGAAATATTCTGACTTTCTTTTACCTCTAACTCATGATAAATGTAGCCTATTTCGTCCACAAGTCAATGACCCAAACGTGTGACTATAAAAAACCTGACCCTGTTTTTTAGGCAATTAAAAGAGGAGGGTTAATTCTGTTCAGTTTGAGTTTAATAAGTCCTAATGCCGAGATCTGCTCAGTGTCTTTGACCTTTAACTTGGCTTACTGGGAGTTTTCAAGTACACACTGTGGCAACAGGTGGTCAGCTTGTCAGCTTGTCATGTCCTATGCACAAGAGACTGATCCCATCCTCCTGTCATTTAATCTATTTCTAAATTAAATAAATGGCAACCTTAAAGTAAACATGACTCATTGGAGCAACTGTTACTCAGTTCTCCCCCCATCCTCATGTTCTCTGGAAGCGAGAAAACGTGATAACATCAGCGTTTCAACTTTGATTACCATCGCGTTGGACTCAACAAATTAGATAATTACACAAGTTTAAGTTTTGGAATCTGAGAAACATACAGCATCACCCTGAACTATCTGGCTCATTGGTCAGACACTCTTCAAGAGAAAGTTGTCCAATTTGAATCCACAATAAGAACCACAAAAAAGCAGCACTCCATAATCCTGCATGACAAAAACCAGCTCCGGGTTTTACCTGCACAGTTGGCTGGCGGGTTACGGCTGTGGAGTTGGGGTGGGACAGCTAGTCTGGAAGGTGTCCTGGAGCTCTGTCCCGACCCCGGACCAGAGCCTGAGGTGGAAGAACCCCCAGGGAGTGCGGGAAAGAGCGGTAGGATCCCCAGAACCTTGCCCAAGAGCCTGGGCCCCAGAGACAGCACGCGCACATTCACATCTCGATAGCAATGATTAACCATGCGCAATTGAACGTTCACCGTGGTCTTGATCCGGATCAGACACTTCACCATGGTTCAAGGAGATCAACAAGGGCCTGTCTAACCCTAACTGTGTTCCGACACATTTGCTGCGCTCCTTCTTTTTCTTTATCTCCGCCTGTACTTGAAGCTGCCTCTCGTCTCTCCTCTCTCCCTGCTGTCCGTCTCGGTCTCTGACTGCCCCTGGCCGGCTAAGCAGCCCTCCCTCCTCCACAGAGAGCTCCCACGTACGCTGGCAGGCAGGCTGACAGCGGTAGAAAGATAGACAGGTGGACGGAGAGTGAAAGACAAGGCCCAGGAATGTGGCTCACTTGTGCCACAGTTCACCTCGTCCATTCCTGCGGCGGCACACATGGCATGGCCCCCGAGAGCAGCAGCTATTTTCAGGCTGAGCTATTATTACCAGTGGAAATGCTAGTGCCGACAGAGCACCGGGACAAAACACAGGGGGTTTGTTTCAGTGTTGCAACAGTGGGTTGCAATGTCAGAGCCTTCTCTCGATGTCAATGACAAGAGGGGGGCTAGTTTTACAATAGGCCGTCTTTGTTGAAAACACTGTGCGATAGGTTTATTTATCTTTAGCGAGGCTTGTCAACGGAGAGCAAATTTACTCACAATGACCGCATTGGCAAAAGGTTAATCGCCTGATGGAGAAAAGACGGGTCAGTAAGTGACCTTTATAAACGGACTTTCTTGTGTCAAAATACTGCCACTGGCTCCAGGAGCGTGTGTGTGTGTGCATGTGTGTGTGTGTGTGTGTGTGTGTGTGTGTGTGTGTGTGTTTCAGAAAAAGCACACCAAGAGAGAAAGAGCAAGATCTCACACTAAGTGAAGAGAATGACTGACACTCACGAGTGGGGGATTGTTCACATGAAAAGGTTACATTGTCCAAACAGGATATGAGTGTATTCAAATTGAGTGAGAGCCTTAAAAAGGACCGCAGATGACTTGAGCAATGGGTGTGTAATCCAGTCAGATGGACTCAGGAAATAATTCCCAACCAAATTGTACACAAGAGGGATCCAGTTGCCAGAGGGCTGTAGTAGCTCAAGTAATACAAAATAAAAAAGCCATGTTGAGCTGTAACACCCCAACTAGTTATAGCAAATGAGAGAGCAGGTTTATTCATATAGTAATGAGTAAACAATTATAGTTGAATGAAAGTAATTGATTGAAATAACTAAAGTAATTGATATGCATGGTGAAAGGGTTTAAGGTAAGAAATGGTTGAAATAGTTGGGTAAAATCCCTTTTACATACATTCGAATGACAGGATTTGTAATATATAGAGTAGGGTAAGTAGGGAACATAGTTCATGTGACAATGAGGGTGCATCAGGATAAAAGGTTAGGAACCACTGGATTAAGACTTGTGCAACATCTGCTTCACACTGATGGAGATGGTCTCTTTCTCATTCTCTCAGCCCAGAGTGTTTGAGGACCCACAACTGTGACCTCCTGTCAGGCACATTTTTTTGTTTTGTTTTCGTCTTGACTGCACAGTAATGCAGTCACACTAATGTTTTGCGTGTGTGTTTTACCCTCCATGATGGAGATGTGCACAGCTCTCCGTCGGGTCCTTGGCACACTGGTCAAACGAGGGCCGTGGGTGATGGATGGACAACTCCTACTGGGCACCATGCCATGCCTGGACAAAAACACACAGCCATAGGCGCACATCGCATATACATCAAATTATAAATCATTAACCCCCATTTAGGGCTGCAGGCTATATCTTCTTCTTTAGATTTAATATTTGTAAGGATTCTGACCTGTGTATCTCAGGTGGGTCTCTTTTAATTCTGGCACTTTGTTCCATCACCTCTTTTGCAACTTTTCCACTGAAAAAAACATTTAAAAAACTTGAGGACTAAATAAAGAACTATTACACCAAAGGACATATGTCTAACTTTTCCAAGACTGTTTTTAATGTGAAAATGTGCACTTACTTATACTTATGTGTACTTAATATCTTAACTTAATAAGTTACCTGTATCTAAAGCGACTACCCTTGAAGAAGAGATTACTGCTTGACACAGTGCGGACTTGACTCGACTTCTCCAACCTGTGAGAAAAATGGAAAGAGAAAACATGATTTACATAACGGTGATAAACATTACGTCCTTTTTGCAGTTTTGTGTCGCAGGTCTTGTGACTCACTTGAAGAAGGCCTGATTCTCAACTCCACACTTCCACAGATGCTTACAGGCATCAGGTGTAGGTGCAAAGTATGTCAGTATGATCTTCTTATCCTGTAACATGTCCAGCACAGTGACTCATTCATACATTATATGGTTTATATAACTCATACTTCAACAAGACAAGTGGTAATTGCCCATACATTCTCATCATGTGAATAGAAAATGCATCGTGTTCTCTGTTAGTTTTACTGAGCTCCTGGTTTGAGGGCATTACGACTGATCAGACAATGCACACAGTATATTAACCAACACTCAGACAGTGGCTTTACTTGGTCTTTTGTCTGCTAAAACTCACGGCAAACACACATTTTTATTCAATCATTTCCCATTTACATCACTATTAAGGATAGACTACATAGGCTACCCAGTTGCAGTGCCCCATGCATAAACCAAAGCCACACTCATTGGCTTCCTGAGCTCCACAGGCTAGAAAAGGGAATGTTTTAATAATGCATACGCTCATACCTCCGTCTGATTTGCATATACATGGAATGTCTTTGCTTCAAACTTGAGTTTGGTCACCTCCTCCCTGTGTTTGAGATAGACAGACAGACAGAAGATAGGACAGAAAGATAGAAAGGGAATTGATGATGAAGAGGTCAAAGTGAGAAAGAGAAAGAAAGAGCCACAAATAACCGAACATTGATAGCGAGATGGTGGGAGAAAGACAGAAAGAAGGGATTTGCAGAAATAGATACAGATGGCAAAATATGTATTATGGCTGGAGGAAAATGGCCAACAGTGTTTCATTTTGGTATTTTTTTAAATCTCGACATATTGGTTCCCGTCAGAAAATGACAAGAATAAGGTGCCAGCTTAAATTAACCCGATGATTGAAATCAGGCTATCCCGGTTTCTCAAATTCTGATCCGTGCTCAAACAATCTCGTTAATTTGAACCAGACGTCAGTACTAGACGTCAGGATAGTTGCGCGTGCCCGTCTGACTTCAAAAAGAGGAAGTGTCGATCACCAAAACCATGATTTTCTAACTGCACAATGGCAAATAAACTCAAAGGAAGAGTCTCTTTTTGTCTCCGCTGACGGGCAGGAGATGACCATGAACGTATATGAGGAATTCCAGACCATAATCATGTCGAAAATCTAACACCGCCAACGCTGCGAGGGCTAGACAAGAAGCATGGCAACATATCAGACAAGTTAAATGCATTCACATGAATATTCACAACGCTTTACTCGCGTGAGTTTACTCGCCCGACTATTTGTGGTTTATTCATTCAATTCATTCACTTCACATTGCACTGGAGAGGGGGCGTGGCTTATCTCCATAGAAACAGTTATAACTTCCGCCATCCACCATGGAAGAAATAACCACTATTTCTGCTTTATACTTGTTGTGGAAATCCCACAAACATCGGAAACATCCAATGCATCATCTTACCTTGTGCTTGGAGTTCTTTCCTTGTGATTTAGTGTTTCTCATGTTTAGTGCTCCCTGTGTTTCTGATTTACCTGCTCTGCCAACTGCTTCCTACTACCTGTCTGTCCTTACCTGTCTTCCTGTGGAATCTCAGGTTATAAGTTATTTTCCACAATAAACCATTGCTCTTTTCCTGCTGCCTCCTCATCATTCCATCTGTTTTTGTGTTGAACTCAATTAACTGAGACTGTTACAGCTCTCGTATGAAAAAGTCATACTATAAAGTAAGTCATAAAATGGTCAAGTAAAAAAAAGTTAATTATATTTTATATCATAAAAATGTAATACAAGTAAAGATTTAGTATATAAAAATGCCATGAAAGTAATAGTAAATCAGAAAAAGGATTTTTCCTTCACGGGCAAAAGTGTATTATGTCATTGTAAAACTTGAACATTTGGACTTGAGTGTGTGTTTTTCTTCACGCTTTTGCATTGAGCTGTTAATTAAGGAAGGATGTATATTAATATACATTCTTTTAGAGATTACAAACTGCTATAAAATCCTGCTTGAAAATGTGAGCATGCACATGGCCTTTGATTTACATATGGTTATTATCTTGCTTCATGTACAGTTTTAACTGTTAATCTTAACTCACCATTTGAGAAAATGGACCCTCCTGTTTCCTTGCAGCACAGTGAATCCAAAAGGAGTAAAAGCCAGAAAAGCTGGGTTGCCGGACACATCCTGACAGGCACATAAACCCATGTTTTTGTTATTTTAGAATTATAATTTTAAATAACAGTTAGATTATATATTCTTGTAAATGTCATACATTGATAAATGACACTTCAAGACAATAGAATAATAATTCCCTTTTATGATTGACATCAGTTCATCTCACATTTACTCAAAAAACATTAAAAAAACATTACTCATTGCTTTTTATTAGTCTTAGCATATTAAGCTAAGACTAATAAAAAGCAAAAGCTCATAAATACAGAATACATTGGTTTTGCAAAAAACACCTTGCATGGATGAGGGTCCACTCCATATGTCTCCAGACTCTGAGCCTTCTGGAGGAAGTTGAGCTCTGATGTTTCAGGACTCTGACCTCTGAGAGAAAAGATCAAAAAGTCAGTTAATTGGCTTCTGTCAAAAACAACTGTCAACGCTTACTGTGTGTAACCTTTATTCTATTTCATTATCATTTGATTCAGGGTTTGTGCAATTTCTTTGATAAATGAGCTGAAATCAAAGAGTTTACTCTCAAACATAGGAGCGATATTTCCCCATCACCCTCTCTATTTTTGTAGTCGACCAGTACTGTGGTGATTCTTCCATAAAATTGTTTCAGGTACTTTTTTCCTGTGAAGACATTGTTTTTTCAAACAAGATGGAGCAAATGAGCGATAGAGGGCAGTGTAGGATCAAACCAGTGTCCACCTGACTTGTTAATACTGTGTGTGTGTGTGTGTTTGTGTGTGTGTGTGTGTGTAAAAAAGATTGCGATAAGAAAAGATCACAGAAAAATGCTAATGCTCTACTAACAAAAAAGTTTTGATTCAAGTTAATTATCAGCTAACAAATCAAACAAAGTTTGCACAGTACATCTTATTATCATTTTATATGAGCACAGGTTAAGCTCATTTGCATTGCATGTAGTAGTTGAGCCAATCATAAAAGTCCTGCCACACACACTGGCCCTTCGACCATGAAGTCATCAACTGAAAGAGTCGCAGTATGTCTGTGTCTGCTCACGGTGCTAGGGTTACCGTGTGCACCTGCTGTGACGCGGGGCTGTGACCTTGGCACGCACTGTCTGACACCCTTCCACTGGAAGGCCGAGGAGGCAAAGCAACGTTAACTGAACCTGACTGAACACTGCGAATCTGTTCCTGGGAGTAGTACACACACTTTGCCGATGGGAGCATTAAATAACTATCGTCCATCCTGAAGACACAAAATCCAAAAGGTGGTCAGGCTTTTCCAACATCCCCTTTCTTAGTGGATTAGCAACCATTTAGAGCTAGTAGCACTCACACACTAAAAGTGTTTCACACTATTTAGAAGAATTAGTGGGGACTGGGACATCCCCACCTCAGACCCATCCGGCATACTGGTCATCCCTCATGTGTGAGGAAGCCAAAATTAGCTACATTTTGTGAACAATTTGAACTATCAGCACCACCAAGGGGAACACATCAAAATTCACCAGACCTTTAATGGTTGCCTGAGCTCTGGCTTATGGCCACTGTTTGCCTGAGGCAGGGCCCCTTGAAATGTACAGAGCACTCTGCTGGACATTGCTTTTAATCACAAGGCTGGAGTAGCAGTCAGAGTGTGTACTGAATCTGGACATGAACATGTTAGTGCCTTGTTTTGCAGAGGTGGGTATGCAAGTCCATGGAGCCTGTATGAAGGCAACGCTTGTAGAACAACACAGTACCAAAAAAACCACACACACATACACACGCACATTGGACAGAAGTGAATATTCAGCACATTAAGTATATATGAAATTTCAAACCTATAGATATGCATAGTTAATCAGAGTATTTACTTTCAGATGTGCTCTGAATGTGAAATGTTACTGGCTGTGAGGAGTTGCATGTGATCGGTCTACTATTAGTATGATTATTATTATTATTAGTAGTAGTAGTAGTAGTAGATTTGTAGTACTATTAGTAGTATTTGCAAAGTATAGCATCTCAGTTTAAAAGTATATGCTCCTCTTAAGCTCTGCTTTTGAATCAGCACTTTCCATCACACCATAATGGAAAGTGTGGGATACACTAAACCTCAAACCAATTGCATCAAGGAGAGTTAACTTGTCCTCCCAAGTGTTACTGCAGCAATATCTGAAAACACAGTTGCCACATCTGCCAATTCATATGTTACTCATGAAATTAAAATAAATGACTATGGTTGATTTTGGTTTCTTATGACTGCCCTATTTAAGATGCACTACAAGTGTTAGGTGTGCTTCCATGATGTCTGCACTGTGCTATAGAGGTTGAAAGAGTACACAGGTACACTATGGGACATGGACTCGGTCCCAATGCCCACCCTAAAGCGAAATGTAAATATTAATATAAGTATTAATAGCAATAGGATTAATAACATGTGTTAACATTAACAGGGCACCACCCTGGGGTCAGGGAACAATAACCAAACTTTGGATTAAGTCCCAAAAGTGTTCACTCAAAATATCAATAGACAAAGTACTATTCTACATTCAGAGTTAAGGGTTGAATCTGAACGCTGACTATACCAACCAGCTGTCATCACAATACATATGCACAAAATAATCACAGAAAGCTGCTCTTTAAAAGTATAACAGAGTTTATTTATCTTCACCAATACTGATAAAAAAAATCAATAATACAAGTTAACAAACATGTATTATACAATTAAAAGCGGGGATTGAGTATTTTGTAAAATAACCGGATACATCCGTCTGGCTCAGAGGCACAGATAAAATAAATAATAAATAAAACCCACAAGCTAGCAAAATAAGTGACTGACGCTGGCCTTAAAACTATGTTTAAACTCTGCCAGTGTTCTGGATTAAAATCAGGCAGACTATTCTGAGATCGCCAAAAAAGCACTGAAAACCCTGCTTCCATTTCCAACATCCCGTCTTTGTGAAGTGGAGTTTTCTGCAGTGACAGCGACCAAATCTAAGAAATAAAGAACACACTTCTGGTGTCATTGTCTCCAATTAACCCAAGATGGTTACCGGCTCTTTGCAGAGAAACAAACTCAGGGCTCCCACTAATTTGGCGTAATGATGTATTTTTATGCAATTTATATTAGTTTTTCTGCTGGTCGTATCATTGTATTACGTCATATTTAGCGCCCACACCTTGAAGGCTGGTCCGTGGTGCAAAAAAGATTTCAGACCGCTGTAATAAAGTACAGTTTACCTACTTTACGTTTCTCCTTAGTGGCTGATCCAAACACCACACTATTACCGCAGCATGGACCAACACTATTACAGCATCATGGATCAACACTATTACAGCATCATGGATCAACACTATTACAGCATCATGGATCAACACTATTACAGCATCATGGAACAACACTATACACAGCATCATGGATCAACACTATTACAGCATCATGGAACAACACTATACACAGCATCATGGATCAACACTATTAAAGCATCATGGATCAACACTATTACAGCATCATGGAACAACACTATACAGCATCATGGAACAACACTATACAGCATCATGGATCAACACTATTACAGCATCATGGATCAACACTATTACAGCATCATGGAACAACACTATACAGCATCATGGAACAACACTATACAGCATCATGGAACAACACTATACAGCATCATGGATCAACACTATTACAGCATCATGGATCAACACTATTACAGCATCATGGAACAACACTATACAGCATCATGGATCAACACTATTACAGCATCATGGAACAACACTATACAGCATCATGGATCAACACTATTACAGCATCATGCCCAGACAAAAGCCTCTTACTTGAGATTGCTTCGTAGGGGTTGATGTGTTTCTTCTGACTTGTTTGCCGGAATTTGTTCTGCTTAGGACCAGGGAGTGACCCGCAATGTGTCGGCGGGTTCAACGGCATGCTGACTCTCGTCTGGCGATGGACCAAAGAGCGAATGTTGACTTGAAGAATCCAGGAATTCCTTGAACTTTCTTCTGTAGGTTAAAGTGGCGGAGCACGGGGCAAGTTATCCGTTTCTCCTTCAGGATCCAAGTGTGTTCTTGAACACAAAACAGTCTGTCGTTCGGCCAGCAAAGTCAGGACTATTACTTTGGGTTTTTTCTTTAAATGCACCAACGTTGTTTCACCCCCTCTTCGCAACGTGAGTCGCATGGACGGCGCAGGGTAAAGGTATGCGCTGGTCTATATGGCCTGTGACATCATCGCTGTGTCACAGGGACTCCCTGGGGTTCCCGTGGCTCAAATCTCACACTTAGTTGATTTTGACGCCAGTTGGCACAATTTTACAATCCAGGCTTTCCAAATTACATGCAGGCCTCTCTCTTTGTTTCAACCACATGGTGAAGTCTCATCACAGATGTATTATAGCCTATTCTTGTATTCCTCTGATTTCATGTGTTTTTATAAACAATTTTGAATCCTGAATGTTAATGGTTCTGTGTAAGGCTGAACACCCACGTGTTCACTCTTTGTTTTTGTTTTTTTTACACCTCAAGGATTCCCCTTGTAACCCTCTGTTTAGTGTCACAGTGGTATGAATTGGGTCGGTAATTCCTTCGTAAGGAAAGTGTGCATAAAAAAACGCAAGAGTGCCATTAAGCACTCAGTGTCTGTGAGTCAGTGAATGTGAACATTGGGATTGGGCCATGGACAAGTGTCACCTTACATCAGCTCAGCCTTGTGGATGTCAGCAATCCGCCGCTCCAACTTCTCAGAGTGCTTGGGGAAGAACTGGAACTTGGAGCTGTAGCCCTCTGGGTGTTTCCCGGGGTCGTGGTCGCCAATTTCAGCTGTGAGAAAATGAGAAAAAAAAGAAAGGTTTACTTCCATGATTGATGAAGACTTTTTAATCCACTTATTTCAATTGAAATTAAATTGCCTTACCTAAACATCATGGCTGACACTAGCTACAAGTGCCAGAAGTACTTTGTCAATTCAAAATAAACACAACAAATTTAAATTCTGAATAATAAATATCATTTCTGCCAGACAAACCTCTGTCAGAAGACATAGGGTCATTTATTTGGGGTGTGATTCTGACATGACGACCATCAAAACAATGTTTGGGATATAACATTTAACTGTCTCAAATGCACCAGTCAGAAGACACCAATGGGTTGCTGGTCAAATTGCAAAGACTGCCTTAAGTGAGGAAATGTGTGACGTAAGGGAGTTTGACGCCCTATTTTTAATTGTACCTTGTAATATGTGGGCAGCCAACAGAGCAGCATCGGATGTCTTGCACAGGAGGCGACCATGGTAGAGATCCCTCTTAACCTGCAGGAAGACGAGATATCTGTGGAGCGGAACACAGAGAAACTGATCTTGGTCATTATTTAGATAAGCCCGATACCGACATTCCTCTTCTTGTAAACACACATGGTGAATGTTTACAAATTAAAAGTAAGGTGTCCTCTGAAGCAGAATGGGTGTCAAAGAGATTGGTAGAAGAAGAAACCTTGAGAATTCTAAGTTAATTTAAACCTGAGGTTGAATACTGTGTATGTTGTGTTAATGTGTGCTTTTATGTGTTTGTGTCCCTGATGCTGAACCTTCAACCCATATGTGATAGTTCAAGGTGCTGTTCTTAGAAACAAAGAGACTTATGTAATGACAGCTCATGAGGCAGATGCCCTGTGTTTTTTAGTCTCCTTTAGATGCAGGTCTACACAGTGAAATGTAAAATAAATGTAGCTAGCAACAACTCCATTACTCTGGGGCCCTTTCATAACCCATTTATAATTAAACTATAACCCAGAAAGAAATGTATGAATCTAAGATTGGCAATCCAGTCTGGATCATTAGACACAGGACATGAAGCCAACCTGAAGGCAGAACTGGAAGTGGGCATATCATTTGGAGAATTGAAAATGATCTAAAATGTGATTGCTGTTTTGCACTGAAGTCCACTGGGAGCAACTACATTTTCTGATCTTGTCCACAACATCCAGACATCCGTCAATTTTCCCACTCAGCAGCATTCTTTTTCAAACGCCTGGGATTCAGCTTCTCTCTAATCAGCAAAGCAATAACTAAGCATTGCAATTAAAACATTTAGAATACAGTTGGGGTGTGTTATTGAGCCTTTTTTTACATCATGCCACCACCGTGTAAAATGATATACACTATAAAGACAGTTAAATGCATGCCTATGCTTATGCACCATGTATTTGTGTGTCTGTGAAAGCTTCCAGTCAGAGCAGATGGAGGAGGATGGAGGAGCTGTCCCTTGCTGGCACTTCAGCTCAATCAAGAAAAGCTGGATTGTAAATAAGAGATTTCACTGCTTGGCAACCAGCAGAGGGATGTGATTTACAGGGATCTGTGCGCTCTGTAGCTCTCTGGCTTACTCCTCACTCCTCACAGCAGTTTGCTCAGCTGTCAAGGATGCCACACACAGTACAGTGTGGTGAGGAGCTTCATGACACTGCAGCTTACTGTATGAAGAAAGAGAAAACTCAAATCCCCCTGCACACAGTCTCACTGTTGAGCTCTGGATTTTGTGCTTTTACTTATGTACCTGCATCACTTATTGCAGTTACATTACATTTAAGAGTATTGTAGTTCACCCAATGATGAAGAAGGCAAACTGAAAACCTATTTTCCATTAAAAATCTATCATAAAGATATTTAATTTTAGTTTTTAATCAATAATAATAATAGTTACAGTTCTAAGAGATATGTACTGATCCAATTCTCAGTTAAGACAAACGCAAACATTATTCTTGAAAACCACTATTAAGCTGCAGTTGTCTTATCCATGTTTCAATTATCTAAAGCTGGCTACACAGGCATTATAACAGTACGATATCAGAATACTTTTGATTGGATTTTATGAGACAAATAAATAGAAAGACAGAAAATAAAAACACTCCCTTTGTTTCAATAAAACCAGTCTAAAGTGTTTGATGTTAAGGTTTGCTCTTTGTCAGCATTTTTACACCCTGGTTATTACTTCCAAAAATAAAGTTGTATGGTGTGATTGTCCCTCGCTGACTGGTAATATGCCCCCTGAGTTGTATTTCTGTTTTATAGACATCACCTTTTCCACATTATTTTTGATACCACCAGTGAGCTCAAACAGACCCAACAGGTAACTGTTATGAACAAACAGATCTTTGATACCAGAGAAAAAAAAGGATGTTCTGATTGTCTGTGGAAAGAATTGTAAAAATATGTTGATGTATTTTACCTTTTTGATTTGGAAAACTGTGCCTAACCCCTAAAAATTGTCCATGTTTCACCACAGTGGCATCATGCAAGCTCTGATTTGTAGCATGAGATCATTTACTCCTCTGTAAATGTTGAGACAATTCACTAATAAAACAAGATTGTGATGCATGTATAAGTGCACAGAAGCCCCTTAGGACTTGCAAATGTAGTTGTGAGTGCAACACTGTTAAGAAGAGCAACGCTAAATCGGCGGAGTACACTTTTAAGACGTCGCTCAACCCTACTGCCATTCGTACAATTTGCTTGTATTACATGATTAGTGAACATGTCACACTTCTCACTTTTAAAACTCCATCAGTGGAAGACAAAGGGAGACAAGAGAGGCAAACATGTAAATGTTATTCCCTTCCATCGCTCAACACCTCAACCCCATCTGCAGCCCAACAAGCAATCTTGAAATCTTACCTGGTGATTTCCTCTTTTAGGGCAGCGGGATCCGGCGGGTAAAACTTGACACGCAAACACATGGTGAATGGAGGCTGGGCTGGGGAGAAAGACCAATATTTAAAATCTATATGTCATGTTTCTGATGTGGTTGACATGTTTGGTGTGTTCTTCTTTTTCTTTTATAATTAGCACATATTTTGAGGGTTTATTATTTAACCAACTAATTAACTAATTATAATTATTAAATACTTACATTTAATTTGTTTGGCAATTGACTTTGTAAACTCCAACCAATGCTGAAAGGGAGAGAAAGAGAGGTAAGGACCTCAGACGTCTGATTGTTCAGCATGAGGATGGAAGGCACAGTAGAATAACTCTCATCTCCTTGCCTTTATTTTATTTAGACCCCAACAACACAGTGAGATGATGACACGCTGACAATAATGGTGCACTGCAAAAATGTAAAACACAATGATGAATGTGAATGAACACCTGCGTTCACATTTTCATTGAATGTCTCTCAGATAAAATGCATAGAGAACGTGGATACCATATTCCAGCCCTGAAAGCATTTGTACTCCCATCCACAGTTCAAAAGTACAACGATTAACAAATATAATCAGTCCAAGCATTGCGAATTCAAGGACTATGTTAACCTCTGTGATTGATATTCATCTCAATCAGAGGTGGTTGGCCTCCCTGTGAGACTTAATTGATCTACAGACTCTAAAAAAGAAGAGATGGTCAAGACTGACTTGACTCGTTCTTATCCTTGCATCAGCTTCACAGGGTTTCTTTGAACCTTTTAGGATTTACAATTGAAGTGTCATCAGCATCAAATCCGAGTCTTGCCTGTTAAATACATTGCTGCATTACCTTTGACAACATAACAGGTTGTTCTACAAGATAAGGGATCTGCTCTGCAAACTTGGGTGAACTAGTTTTTAAGGGGACAAATTACTCCAAATCATTCCAGATAGTTCAGATTAAATGCCACGAATGAGAAGAGAGGACGATAGATAGAATGGACATGAAAGAAAGGAAGGAAGAAAGATGGGCAGATGGCAGAGGGAAGGAGATGAGACCATGTCACACATTTAACTGAATTTAATCCAACTGAAATGCAGTTGGGTTTATTATTACAAACACATATTTACCCTCTGCTTGTCTGGGTCAACATATCTAATACCAAAGTAGTCTTTCTCCAGCAGGTTGAGATGGTGGCAGATGAGGTCGAACAGGTACTGTCCCTTGGCATCCCGCTGAAAGAGAAATAATTTGGGAAAAGTCATGTAATGAACCCCATCAATGGCTCATACTGTTACTGTATGTTAACACGGCCCAGGTGGCGCAGCAAATGACATCACACATCTAAAACCAATATCAATAGTGTCACATCTTTGGAGCCCTTGAGAAGTCAAAACAGCCACCGGAAAGTGTTTTAATATGTAACTACCCTCAGGAGACATATATGAGGGCTATCAAATATTCATATTGAGGCAGCAGCCACCTGTGAAAGCTTTGAGAGATTTCTGCTGCACAAAAAGACCTGGAGAAACAGTGAGACAATGTGTGGGCAAACAACAGGCTGAAAAGGAGAGGAAGCCCCTGTCCTGCAATGCAGTGTGATAACCTGACACTTCCATATGTATGAATACTTTTTGTATCTTTTGTATCATTCAAGAACCTGGAAATGCAATGTTTATTTTAGAAAAACTAAGAAAATAGGCTGTTCAGCTCCCCAAGTTCAGAAGAAGAGAATAGTCTTGATCAGGTGAGACGTAGGAAAGGAAACAGCCCTGCTACCCTGGCAGTGTCAGCGGGGCCATTGCATAAAGCTGCGTCTGCCACCAAAAGACCCATTAAATACATATTTTAATCAAGTCTTTATTTAGATTTAATTGCAACAATAAGGATCAGGCAAACAAGGCTGCCACTGAATGCATAACAAAGCATGAGCCATTGGATCATTACGAACAAATTCAACTCTGCAGCCAAAACATATTTGAACATATTAAAGAAATAGGTTGCATGATAATTACAGCAAATATCATTAACAGCATCTCATTGGAAGCAAAGGGTAAGATGCGATGGTATGTTAAGATTGATGCCACCTTCAAGTTCCCTTATCTAGTTTACCTTGTCAGCGTTCTCCAAAACTATTGAAAGTTTACCATTTTGGGATGAATACTTATTAGCATATTTGACGAGAGTATAGATACGAGGAAAAATACCGCACTCATTCGAGAAACTCCCATAAACTACTGTGTAGTGCAGTGCAAGGCCACAGTAAACATGTGGATAGACGTTGTAAATTCAAACAAAAAGGTTGAGGAAAAACATCATAGTTGGGTTTAAAATATGTAACTTAACTCAGGTTTTGTCAATAAAACCAATGAAATAACATGAGTAAGGAAAACCTGTGACGAACATCACTAATAAAAACACACACATCTATACCTTGAATAGGGAAGGTAGAGCCGGAGTAGCACTCTAGTAGCACTTAAATGTCCCTTACCGATAGCACTTTGTTGTTTAGCACTTTAGTAGCACTTAAACGGCACGTACGGATAGTACTCTGTAGTTTAACGTTATTGAAGAAATTGTACTTGCTTGATTCTTGTTGTTCTGAGTTTGGACTCATGGTTTAATGCACTTATTGTAAGTCGCTTTGGATAAAAGCGTCAGCTAAATGACATGTAATGTAATGTAATGTAACTTTGGGAGTTGAACACCAGTCTAGAACACCAGGGTCTTGGTTGAAAGTCCTGCATTTTCTTCACCCGTCCACCTCCTCACCTCCTGGCTTGTGTGACTTATTTCAGTCTTTATACTACGTCATCGCACTCCCAGAGCACATTCTCTGGGTGTCTAATAACGACTCAGATGGGAATAAAAACAGGCTGTGTTATCCTGTACAAGCTATTCAGAGTAAATTTATGGTCAAGCTCAGCCCCTTTTGAAGCTTTAAAGAGCCCGTTAAAACCATCCCTTGTTAAGATGATATTCCCAACCATGTCACACGTACCTCTAAACTAAAGTCACTAATATTGACACAGACACAGATTTCTCCAACTGTGCTATGTCCACTTTCTAGCTGTCCTTCCTTCACTGGCAGAGGACGCAATAAAATATCCTCCAGTACCCTTCAAAGGAGACACTGCATTCACATAAGTGACACAGAACTGCACAGTCAGAAAGTCAACGGCGGTTATACGAGAAACGGAAGAGGAAAAGAGAAGAGAAAGACAAAACCAAATGAAGAGAGGGAGAACACCGAGGAGGGGAGAGAGAGAACAAGCCAGGCCAGTTGACAGTGATTAATCTGTCTCAATGCAGCATGCCACAGCACGGCAATCAAGAAGAGAGGACGGGAGAACATTGAAGGCGTCATGTATGAACCATTTACGATCCCTCATGAGACATATCATTTACGACAATGTGAGAATCTATCTGCTGACGCCTCTTCCCACTTCTGTTGATCAAATGGCAGAACAAACAGCCTCCAGGTTGCATGCTGCTTAAAGAGAAAAAAAACGTCAACTCTTAACAGTATGTTGATGTCCAGTCAGCGTTGATGGTACATGCATTCAGTTTAAAGAGCTACATTGTTCAGATGCTTATTATATTGACAGAGAAAGCTGAGTTCTCCTGCTCACGGAACATGCAGTGCCTACATGTACAAGGATGCATTGCAGCAGAGCCTCTGACGCCGGAGGGTGCTCACCCACAACAGCCTCTTGCACGGCGAATGCAGCCACAGCCCATTTCTTCTACCATAGAATAAATACGGCTGACTATCAGAGTCAACCATAACACTGTGAAATGTATCCTGGTCCATAACACGGTCTGCAATCATGTTATGCAATTTTCCCTGCTGGAAATATAGCTTGTTTGCAATATCAGAAAAAGGGGAAGTTGTTTGTGAGAGGCACCTTGAAAGCAACTCCCTGGCTACCCAGAAGCAGAGACTAGAAATCCCTAGCTTAAAAAGCAGACTGTAGTTCTCCTGGCCTCCAAATATGTCACTGTCACTTGAAATGACAGCGCTGGATTCAGGAAGAACAGATTTTGTAGCTGCCAAAGTCAGCTTTCTCTGTTATTAAACCATGCACTGAGGAATTTATTGCTTTAATTGACATTACATTTCAGCCACTGACTGAAGACTGACATTTATAAGGCAGATTCATAACATTCAAATATTTTCTCTCAGGTTGAAACATTTTCCACAAGCACCAGCGAGTTTGTTTTGCTGTCTGAGCACAGTCTTGTTGACAACATCCCACACAATCACACTGTATCTGCTTGTGTCCAGCACTTCATTGAACGGTATAGTACATCACCCATATTTAATAAAATATTGAAGTCCAAGATGTGACTAAAATTACATAAATATATTTGTAGAAAATGTCATGTATAAATGATATGATGATCCTGAACAGATCTTTATATTACATTGAAGCATCAAGGAGGTACATGCATGACTTAAGTCAACCCACAACAAAGCATAACCCAACCAAACTGATGTTCATGGTCTACTTGTGTCAAGCTTAGCACTTGCCAGACCTTTCCCAGGATGCACCAGGCTGACCCCTCCATCTCCTCTGTCAGTGTGTCTGTATGTCACTGTCACCACTTACACCTGACTCTCCAGGACAGGCCTAGCTGACTTGCCCAGCCAGCAAAAATAGAAACACGCACTTCAATGTGCAGTCGTGCACAAGGAGTCCCCATCTTTCTTGCTCTATAATAAATGTCTTTGGCACACCTGTGAAACCTCTAGAGCATGTACCTTCCAGTCCCTCCATCTGCTGTGCCACCGTAGTGAAAACTACAGCAATGCCCAAAAACAACAAACTTCCAAATTAACCGGCAGTAACATTTGCCGGTTTCCTGCGCACCAGTGTTTGAAAACCCCATGCATAAGTGTGTGTGTGTGTGTGTGTGTGTGTGCGTGTGTGTGTTGTGTTGTGTGTGTGCGTGAGGCTCCTGATGATCCACATCCAAGTTCGTAGTTATGAAACAACAAACAACAGAGAAGCGGTGTGATTCATCTCAGTCCAACACTTCAGCAAATAGATGAAAAGGAAAATTAATGAAGAATTCTGAACTCCTTGGCGAAAATGTCCTCACTCACAAAAACAGTGTAAGCACACACACCCTCTACAATGGATTTATCAGATGTTACTACTGATTACAATGAGTGCAGCGCAGGGTAATCCATTGTCCCTTGTAATTTACCTGACTCTGCACTCTGATGCAGTTTGGTAACGATGAGATCGAGCGCACTCTAAGTTCTCCGCGCGCTCCTGTCTGGCTCGACTGAACAGCGTTAGAAAGAAGCAGCAGTCTCTCTCTCTCTTGCCTATAGGCAGCTGAGCAGACACTTCTAATGTACACGTGGTGTTGTGTTGCATACTGATGAGACACAATGAACTTCAGTCAGCTGACCGGGGCTCCGCCAGGACACAAAGGCAGAAACATTATGGATCTGAAGTTATGTGTTCTTAACATCCTTATGAGATTTAAAACCCAGAGCCATGCTGCACGTACACTGGTGCCTGCAGAGAGGAAATACTATATGTTGCTGTATTTTAGTAGTTTTATGTTTTAGAGTAGATACACTGCAGCTCTTTTATGTGGTTTGTGGTCATGATTTCAGTGTGGGAATTGATTTCCTCCCAGACTTTCTCTCCCGTAGGTTGTTATTGCTCTGGGGGAAATAATTAGAATCCATGCTATCCAAGGATTAAAACCCTTTTATTGCCAAAACATCAGGGAATAAAGTATCCTGCTATTGAGATAAATGGCTATACAGTGAGAATTTATACAACAGGCTATGCCGCGGGAGGATTTTAGTTTTATAAAAATGATTTATAATACACCCTATTGTGCAAATCTATAAAACTGTAACAACTCATAAATGTAATTATCTAATCCATCACTAGGTGTTTTGCATAAAACTCGACATTTTAGAAAAGCAAGTGTTAGAGTTTTGTGATAATAGCTGGATGTTAAAGTCAGCGCTCAAATGAATGTGGACTCAATTTTGAGATTAATCTACAGTTTGGTTATTGGTCCAATGTACACTTTTAAAAAGACGGAGAGTCAAGGTTTTCATGTGATGGCTGAGTTTGTATTGGTCTTTAAAGTCAGCTTAATTGAGTTGAGTTTTCATCAGTCACGCAACATTATATTTCATAGTAAAGAAAGCATGGCTTGAACATTGGCTGCTATCATCTCGTCGCATCACGTAGCAGAGATATGTACTTGTTAATGAGCTGAAGGTTTTCTTTCGGGTTCATTTGAATGTGTCTGTTCTGACAGTCGCTGACAGATTTCAGTACAAAACAAAATAGATGAATAGACATGAATATCTGTTCATTTCCTGCATGTAATGTACCAACTGCACTGTTTTCATGCTTCGTGAAGACTCAAATATCTAGATGTAGGTCTCTCTTAAGCCAGTAAATGAGGTCCTTATTCAACCATAGATTTTTTTCCATTACATGCCAATTGATGCACTGCATGTAAGATTAATTAGGGTTAGATCTGTGATATTTGCCACAACATATTTACAGTAGTTGTGATAAACTGACTTTCCAGAGTAATTAAACCCCATTCATTACCAGCTTTCCAAACTCAACCAGAGCACAGCTTCCTCAGCTGTACAGCAAGTGAAGAGGATCAAGCTTTCTTCTTCTATGAGCCATAAAAGGATTCATATTGTGTTATACTGGGACGTGTATTGTATTGTATTTGTCAATACACATCATGAACTGTGATGTAAATATGAACCAAGGAAATAGGTGATGTGTAAGTGATGTTTATGGCACAGCGTTATGCTGGGAGCGAGCTGGGCTCATGATTGTCCTGTAAACTTCCTTCTAGTTCATGAGGAAGTCATTAAAGTCTGGTATTTAATTTCACTGGTCAAGACAAATGACTGGCCTGGAGGCCCTTTATTCTAGGTTTATGTATGTTGTCTAGTTGTGTATGAAATCCAGCAGGCTTGGACATGTTTACAGACTTACAGGCACTGTACAGACTTACTGACAGGCACTGAAGCTTTGAGACTCGGTGTGGGAAGAGAACTTTCCTTTGAGGCAGGGTTTGACCAGACCAGAGGTCTTGGTAGATGGAAGGAAACCGGAAGAGTCATACGAGTTTGCTCATACAGTCTACACGTGTTGTGGACTTAGTAAAGGTCACAAAGCAGATATTATCCATTGAGGAGCAGTTATTGACTGCCACTGCTACGAGCCACGAAGGGCTTGTAATCAGTTTGGAATCAGATTATCGTCAAATGCGTTCTTAGTGGGTGTTGCACCTGAGTCAGTACCGGAGTCAGTATAAAGTTGTGTGCACCTTCCACATCAGCCACTGGAATAGAAATGACCGAGCTTTTGAGGGCGAGGGTAGCACCAAAGTTGTGGAATATTCTGACTGCACCCCTACGGCTCGCTGATTCTGTGATAATCAACTCAAGACATACCTGTTTACACTGGCGTTAGTGTAAAATTCACACTCTATGGCCTGCTTTTAATCTGTTTTTATTGTGTATTTTACTGTGCCTTCTTAAATATGTCTCTTGGCCCCTTGTATGGTCTTATTGTGTTCATTTAGTTTTCTAGTCCTGTCAAGCACTTTGTGACTTCCATCTGTAAAAAGTGCTATATAAATACATTTTACTTACTTACACACATGCCCATATCCATGTATTTAATATGTTTCTTTTGAGAAATGTGATTTTATATTAATGATATAGGGTGCAATGGCCAGCCGTTATATTAGCCACAGTGACTCATGGGTAAATGAGATTAGTGCAGGCCTGTCAGTGGGAGAGGAAAGTATTAAACAAGCAGAGGCCAGTAAGTGCTTTATGTAAGCACGCATAGCTTCTCATCATAGCGATAATAAAAGTGATAAACGGGGAGATGGAAATAACCGAGACTGGGGCCAAATGATCACGGCCCTTAGTGGAGCGGCAGCACGCCGCTTTCTGGGCCTGGACAAGCCCTTGCGTCAGATTAATTATTGAGAGGGGTTTCCATATCAGCTTGGGAAACACCACATCAATAAATAATGGTGTCATTTTAAACTAGAGGATGGAAATTGCAACAACTAAGCAAATGGTCCCTGAAATGTTTCTGCTTTGTACGGTAGTGTCGAACACCGCTGCTCAACAGTGTTTTCTTTTAGTTTAGTATTTACATACAGCTCTGAGCTCCTGGCTAGTAGGTTTTTAAGTTGCAGAATGCTTTTTGGTGGTCCTAAACAACGCCCGCTTCTTTGGGGCTAATCTGCAGCGTTGATAGTTGGCATCAGCGCCTTCACTGCATGATCTTTATGCTGATTTTTTGGCTGCCTCCGAGGCTGCGAGCAGCAAAGCTTGTAAATGGCTTACTATAATCTGATGATATGGTAATGTGTAGGCTACTCTCCATACACTGGAGAGCAGGCACAGAAGTGGAAGACCGTAGCGGAGGCTCCTGTCAAGTCAGCCACTGAATAGTGGTCGAGGATTTCCACTCAAAATGCCTTCTTAGACAATCTAATAAAAGTAATAGGTGTGTTATATTTGGCCACAATTTGCAGACAAGTCAATCATTATTCAGTGTTATGCAGGTATGTTGTGCACACATTTTGCTTTACTTCAAGGGAATGAACAGAAGGTATAACTTGGTGATGAATAGTAGTACCATGGATTTAAATAATCTGGTGATGTGCACAACAGGCTGGTTCCAATGGGTCTCTCTCAGTATTTATATAGAAGAGCTGAAATGAATGAACACATTTGCAGAAGAAGAAGAAGTTTGTATTTTAGCCATTTCAATTTATTATTGAGTTCTATTATTTTTTTAAAACATAGAAATAAAACCTGTCGTACTGGTTATTCTCAGAGGATGACTCATACCGCTGCTGATAGCATGTATGTAAATTCCAAGAAACTGTATGAGATTGGATCTTTTTTTGCTGCACAGCCATTACTTTACATTTGGCTGCATGCTGGGGATACATTCTTGCTTGCATAGCACAGTGGCACTTATTCAAATTGCTCAGGATATCTTATTTATTAACCTCAACATAACTCAGGAAACAACTGAGTAAAAATAAAGGTGTGAGAAAGTGTGTTTTATGTGCCTGGGCCACTGTAATTGCTTTCACATTTTGATTTGACTTTCAAGTGAAGTACTTTGACTCTTCTTGAGGCAGAACTAAAAAGCTTAAACATTTTAATGAAACATGTCTTCAAACTTTAGACTGCAGTGAAAGTTGTGCAACAAACTACTACTTTAAACCGTTCTGTTTTTCTAACTTAACCATTCAGTCCTCTCGCAGACAAGCGCATTGTCGACATGAAGAGTCCCCCTTTGGAAAAATAACTCTTCAAACAAAAGACTATTCAGTGTAAACACCTCTACGTAGCGCCTTTTAAAGTTTCACTCTATAGCTGCAAGACAGAAAGACAGCGATCCTCTTAAAAAGCTGTTCTCTATCAGCAGGCTGCCATCTTATTGCCCTTGGTCTCAGCAATACCAGGGCTGCGTTCACAATCAGTGCTCAGTTGTGTAAATCCTTTCTCATTTAGACAGCGATTCAGGCTCCCAGGGGCTCCATTAAAGAGATGCCACAGCGGAAGAAGTGGCCCTGAGTGCAAGAGTATAAGGGCAACCACACTTCGAGTGCTCACCACGGCTTTAACGCGATAACTGGAGAGGAAGGCTTGTGAAGAGGAAAGAAGAAGAGAAAGCGGCATTGTACGGAAAATAACCCAATAAGAGAAGGTAAGTGGAAGAGGGAAATTATAGAGGAAAGGTGAACTAATAATAATAATAATAATACATTTATTTATATAGCACCTTAAAAACAGGGTTTACAAAGTGCTCTACATAGAAGCAAGGTAAAAACATAACATCAATACAAGTAAACATGTCAGAAAATACATGAGGCAAAGGAGACAATGCCATATAGGCAATGAACACAATAGAGAAATAGAAAATTAAAAATACAAAATAAAGCAGAACAGACAAACTAAAATAGGGGAACCAAAGAACTGCATAAAAGGACGACATCTTGGAGTGTACCAGTCCGGTTTTGGGGAGTGGAGTCAGCAGGAAGAGTAGAGGGTGCTGGGGGAGCTGTAACAGTTCCTAATTTCATTGCCACCATCTCGCTCTTGGGGACTGTTGTTGTGATGACGAGCCTGCAGCGATGCGCCTCGGCCGACCAGAGGGAGGGATGGAAAGCGTTGGAGCGATCAAGCCAGGAGCAAACAAACTCTTTGAGCGCCCCGATGGCCGAGACGAACGGAGGAGCAGAGAAGCCGTTGAGCCGAGGAGCTGCGAGGTGGAACACTGTAGAACCATGCCAGCCGGGGAGGATGCAATCGCCAACCACGGACCCGGACCAACCGGAGCACTAGGACGCTGAGAGGCGACCAGCCTCAGAGCAACAGCATGGAGCAGGGAGTCGGCCCGGCTCGCCGGCAGCCGCCGGCCAGCAAGAGACCGTCAGCCAGCCAGCAAGAGACTGTCGGCTAGCCAGCCAACACCAGTTGTCCAGGATTGTCCAGACGGCCAGCTGTGGGAGAGCATCCAGCAGGGAGTCGGCTGGCTCGTTGGTAGCCGCCGGCCAGCAAGAGACTAGCCAGCCAACGCCAGTTGACCAGATCGCAGTGGTGGAGAGCAGGAGCCAACGGCAATCACAAAATAAAAATAATCCAAGATTTGCAGAATAATTAAGAATGGCTACACTGTTAAATAAAATTAAAAATAATTTAAATGAATGTTAAATGAAAAAAAACAAATAAAAACAGTCCTAGTAATAATAAAGTAGAAGAGAGAGCAACAGTACAAAAGAAAGACAACAGTCACAAAGTGTCTTGTTGTCCCAGTTGAGAAGTCTCTCAGGCTTTTGTGCAGGAAAAGGGCACTGATGTGCGTGACAAAAAAAGAAGCCAACCCACTGAGCACTTGTTTCTCTCCGTCCTTCCTTTAACCCTGCAGCTCCAGGGACTGAGCAGTGCACTTACATACAAGTCCTTGCAGAGTCTTAAAGCTTATAACTCGGGCAATGTTCGATCTGGACCCCAAATTCTAAATTCTTTAAACCTGGATTTTTTCCATATTTTTTTCTCCATTTGCCAGATATTTCTTGCTTCGGGTGCTTTGTGGTGGATGTAAACAAAACATGGGCTCTTACAACATAAACAATTGCAGTCATATCTAACTGTAGGCCATTTGGGCAGCAAGAAGCTTAGTCGTGTGTACTGTCCTGACTAATCATCAATATCAGGATGTAAGCGAACATAAAGTTTGCTTGCTCGTGTAGCTGTTGGAAGAATAAGACTAAGCTAAGATCTAGGCTCACTATAAGGTAAACAAAAATAAAAAGTGTATGGCCTACATCAATGGCCATGAAATACCCAACAAACCAGGAGGGAACTTTCAAAGTCAAATGGGAGTGGCAGCTGAATGCTTTGCTCTCTTAGACAACGGTAAAAGCTGGTGCCTTGAATTTAAATTTAACTGGATACCAAAGCGGATTATTAAAAAAATACACAACTTTGAGAGAAATCTAAAGAGGGTTTTTAGCTACTACTACTAAAAAAAAAAAAGAAGCGGTAACAGGTATATATACAGTTGAGTTTAATTATTAGAATTTGAATATTTACTTTGTAAAATATTGTAAATATTGTTTACAGATATTAACGTAAATATTTCTTATTGCATTCATCAGTCTGCTGGCATCAAGAGCAGGAAAGGTTCTCGTATATCAAAGATGAAACAGTGAAGTCTCAGGCCTCAAGAAATTAATGATGGATGATTTTTGTCACATTAAACTATTACTGTCCTTCTGAAATGAGCCTTTAAGAAATGAGGGGACACTCTAAATTGGATTCACTAAACTGTGCCATAAATCTGGGAACATTGCTCCTGATCACAGGAGACATTCTGCAAATAGAAATGTAATGTGCTCTACGCTTTCATTTATAGTCTGAGGTATTCGGCATGGAAACCTTACTTTAGTCTCGGAGCTTAGTTAGACATACAAACTAAACCAGCACTTCCTGTTGGCTGGTGGAATCCAGTAGAATAACATCATACCATATTTTGGCATGAGATTAATCAGTGAGTTAACCAACAAAGAAGGAAAGAATATGCAACAAAAAGACACATCTTTATTCTGTAGTTTGTAAAAACAAAAACAAACAAAATTGTATTTATCTTCAGAAGACCTTGGCAGGACTCTAAGCAGTGCCTTAGGGCAGGACTGTAACAGGAGGCGTGGCCGCTGTGATACAGCAGGACAGCGGTTTGTTCTGTAAGAGGTGCAAACAGCCGATACTGATGCCCTGATCGAGCAGACAGCAGGTCAAACGTGTTACTGATCATGGTCCATGATAGAAGGAGGCGCCCTGCATCTGCTGCGCAAGCATCCAGACAAGGATTCGGAAGGACGCTGTTGTGTTTCAGAGCTTACACACATACGCGCAGGCGCACGTACACACACACACACACACACACACACACACACAAAAACAAGTTTTTATCAATATCTTATTTCATCAAAGTACCAGATTGTGCGCACAGGCAGGACCGACATGCTCTCAGACGATGTAGAGGCAATGTATCCACAACACACAAAGGTTTTTTTTCATTATCTTTCCTCATACTCCCCAGAATTCAACATGAGCACACTTGTGTATTGAATGAATGGGTTTATTTTCCTTTGAGGACAATGTGACCGTCAGTGCGCTGTCACAATAGTCAGGATGCTTCCAGAATGGTTTTGTGAATAGAAAACTGAGCCAGAGCAGCAGTGAAACAGCTTCCCTCCTGTACCGATCTGTGATAACGGGAGCTGGATATACCACTGAGGCGAGCAGGGATACCTGAGAAAAATCAAAGTGCTTCTTTTATAGTAAGAGAAGAAAGGAGCTACCTCAGCAACATCACAGCTGATCTTAACATCCAGGATGCTATACCTCAAATAGAGCACAATAAGCTTGTACAAAAAGAGAATACCCCTTTGTTGTTGAAGCAACTTGACACCAGCTGAACTCCCGCTGAGCCGCCTGAGGCATCTCCCTTACAGTTAAGGTCATTGTCGTGGGTGGATGTGATGAGCGAAAGGGCCGAGAATGGTGCATTATGTCTTGAATCCATCATTCTTCCTTCAAAAAGACAAACTGTGTGAAATGTCGGCTGCTTATATGAGTGTTATTTTAATGTGTATGCCTCAAAAGTGTGCATGCGTCTTGCAGAGGCTCTGGCCTCCGCATATACACTCCTTCAAAGATCATGTGGTTTATAAAGACAAATGCCAAATACTGAAAACAGTTCAAACAAGCCTTATTTCAAGGCATTGGGCTCTACTTCCCATCCTGTTTGCTATATTTAAAGACCACGTGTGTGAGATGTAATGGCATCAAGCGGTGCATGGGACCACTGTGGGTCAGTGATTAGCAGTACCTTCTTTCAATCAGGGGGTTGGCGGTTCATTCCCCGCCCTAGTTGTGTCCTTGAGCAAGCAACTTAATCCTGAATTGTTCCCTCTAGCTGTGTCTACGGTGTATTCATGTAACAAATGTCTGCTAAATGTAATGTAATATGTGGCAGATTTTAACCAACTAAATACTCCTCTGCTCACCCCTCCCTTTCCACATATGTTCAGGTAGGGATAGTTACCTTTAGGAATGTATGCAACTAGAGCTACTCTTATCAATACTCTGCTTTTATACATGAATACATATTTGCTTTTAAAAACATATACAGATTTTTAAAAACAAATACATTCGAAACAGGATTAAGAATATATTTAAAATATATCTAAATATTGTTTTCTAGAGCAGCAACAGTTATGTTTACAACAACAAAGTCACTATAAAAAGTAATACATATTTTACTGGAAACAAATGTAAAATGATAATAAAATAAAGTATTTAAAGAATGAAGAACACAGACTAACGTCAGTATCAGCCATTCCTCATGGTCTCTGTCTTCTGCCCTTTTCCTGTCTGCAGACATGTTTACAAAAATCTTAGCCTATCTGCTCACGCTTTGTGTGTGTGCGTGTTTGTGTCTATGTGTGTGTAGTTGGAGTAGCTCAGCCCAACAGAGAGAGCAGGGCAAATGTGCACTGCAGTGTGATAATAAATAAAGTCAAAACGTTAAAAAAGTACTAATAAAAGCATCAGTAACATCGAGGCTCATTAATACTCCAGTAATCTCATACCGGGGCCCGTTTAATACTGGGTTTCGGAACTCATCCTTACCTTTAGATGATGTAAAATGCAAATGGCTCATGGCAGAGCCAGTTTCCGTTGTGGGCTGCTGTAGAAACATGGTGGTGCAACATGGCGGACTTAGAGGAAGACGACCCGGTCCAGAGGAAGATATAAATGGCTTTTTCTAAGCTAACGAAAAACGCTATGATTCTTAGTGTCAGGTGATTTATACACTGAATAAAACAGAGTTATGAATATTGTATTCCATTGCTGCTAATTAATCTCCCTAAATGTCACACACTGTTTTAAGTTTACTTTGAATCCCTTTTATTAATTACACCTTAAGGGAAAGAAAATAATAACTTCATATGTTAACTAATTTAATTTACATATTTGCATAAACTGTCCATTGTGGAGCCAAATTAACTAATATGTATTCTGTTGAATCTCAACATTCTTGGATACTCATTCCCACAGAGTTATATATCGATTATTTCTACAATCTAAATGCCTGCTGGGAGAAATGTTCTTAGATGCATAATTGCCCACACACTTTAGTTATTTACACATTTACCCACAGAGAAAATGGACATTTGGACAACAAACCATTTATATTGCTAGCAAACCATCTCTATCTGAACATATTTAATTACAATAGAAATGGCAGTAACAGATGGCCTAGTCATGAGCAGTAGTTTTATACAGTAAGTTGAAGATGTTTACTGATTAGAAGATTTAAAAATGGTCATTGTCCAGAACTTAATATTGTGCATATGTAAGTGCTTTTATTCCCAAAAGAATATATTTATATCAACTTTCTTTTTGAAATCTAATGCTTTGCTTTGAAAATGTCTCAATTTTATAACTCTGCTCGACAGTTATGATACAACTGTATTTTCCATTGTTTTACCTGCAGGCATGGCACAGCCCTCTGCTGTATTCATCTCAGCTATATAACCTCAGCACATGAGATTAAACCACCCACACAAGACCTTTAACAGTGAATACGCACAAATGCAAAAACACAGGCTTGGAAGTGTATCAATCAATATGAAATTGTGAAAATCATGAAGCTGCTGAAATAAGAAAGTCGTTGGTCCACAGTGGAGAATAACATTAGTAGTAAATCATCAAAGAAACCTCTGCTACAGCCTACACAATAAGCAATTGTAATTGCTTTTATTTTTATGCACCTTTAGGATTAAATGTCTTGCTGGTGGAAATGAAATGTATCTTTATGGGGTTATCGAAAGCCTGGTTGCCATATTTAGTCCATTTAAATATGGTAACATGTAAATATGTATTTTGCAAAACAATGATCAATGATGATGCTACATTATTTTTCTTATTTAGTTTCAATTTGTTTAACTTAGTTACATTTACAAGCATTGCAAACATGTTGAGTGAAGGTAGAGTAATGTGAGATGCTGTCATGATTGCATAAAATTACAATTATGTATAATAACCGAAATTACAGACGGTAACCATCCACACAGAGATGTGGGATCCAATTTACCTCCGTCAATTGTAACTCAATGGCCCGATGGATTGCATGTTCAATCTGAATGAACATGATGCTTGGGGAACTCATCAGCTGAACGGTGCAAAAATCCATCTGGGTGCCTTGACATTTAGTGTTAATGACCCAATTTTCACCAAAATACCAACATTTCACCTTGTGCCAGCTTGTTTAATCTCGTTGCACTTTACCTCTCACCTTCCCGTCAGGCTCATGTCACACAGAGCCAAAATACTAAAAGTGCATTTCATGGTCATGAAAATGTGTCTTAGCGATGCCTGTGACATAAAAGATGAATTTAATTTTAACTGCATGACTGAATAAATAGAGAGCAGGCTTTGGCACTAAGTCCCTTTGAAGAAATAAACTTTGAGGCACACAGTAGTGCTGCAGAGCTGAAGGCAGATGAGCAAAGGGTTTAAAATTCTGAAAACAACATGGTTACCGACTGTTATCTGGCGGTTTCAATGAAAACAGCAGAAGTGATTAAATGACAGCTAACAGTGAGGGAAGTTGACAGCGATAGAAAACCTCCTTTCTCTACAACTAGTTATTTCAAAGAAAAGTAGTCTTCTTGATTGAAACGTAGATATTAATTCAATAGCCGTTAAAAATTACTGAGCTGCGAATGGAAAAGATTTTTGATAACTTGTTTCACAGTTGAAACTAGGTGGATACACAAAGAGCATGAGATTAAAGGGTAAAGAGGCACCATAAGGGCTCTCTTTCCTCCCGCTGACCTGTTATCCACATATCCAACCGATATCTGCTGAAGAAGGGCAGTGCTCTGAATGTTTGACCTCTTCAACTACTAGACTATTGGAGTTTTTAAGATGAAACATGTACTTCCTTCTTTGCAAGGTACCGGATTTATTCCCATTATTATCTATTTGAACAACACACAAACACAAGCAGGTGTTTCCAATTGTTTATGAAGTATTCAGCAGTGGGAAATGGTAACGTATGAAGGGAAGAAGAGGTTGTGTCTCTGATTCAAAGTAATGGCAGGCCAGGGCCTTGACACGGGGTCAGTGCATACAGAGCACTGGAGGTTTAACGTATGAAGTATAAAGCTTCTGCCAAACTGAAGACTGGAGAAAATGTGCATCCTATTTACTTTAGATGAATTGATGCTAATTTATTTCATATAATTCCAGCTAAACCAAATCCCCCTAACGAGGACACAGCCAGCCTGTCCTATTCAAAGCCTCAAGCTACAATTACATCCTCCAGTTATATGGAACCTATCACATTAAAAGCCTGTAGCGTCTAAGTGTTAGCAGGTGCAGGCACAGCTAAATTTTAGTACAACATCAACATTCACTGACTTGAACTGACTGCATAGCACCTTCATGTCTCAGATTTGCACCAGGACCATGAGATGAGTTCAGTAGTCTTGTATTGCCTTTCTTTGCCACTCTAGTCATCTTCCAGCTCTGTCACATTACATTTCTGGCATCAGAATCAAACATCTCTGCAAACCAGCTCATATAAACTAGGAGAAAGTCCAGTCACATCATGTCAATATATTCAACCTGTGGGACTCCATTAGTGGGAGAGCTTTGAGGAGCACTCACCACTGTCTGCCTTGCAAAAGTATAGAATTAGCACTTAGAATTTCATGAAGTATATATGTTTTAAAGATCTGCAATGAGTTAAGTCTAAAAGATAAATGTGTTTATATTTTTCAAAATTATATAACATAAAAAATTACATTAAAAAAAGAGTTTGATCTATTAATTGGGAAGATTTAACTGAAATTCATGCATTCAAAGTACCAGATTGCTTTAAAAAAAAAAAAGAGGCATGACTGAAGAATATATAATATTTTCAGACATGTGTCTGTAGTAGAAAGTGGAAAGTGGAATTTGTTTAACTACTAATTTGGGACATCATACTGATGTAAAGCTCCAGAGACAATGAACGAGGGCCAAGCTATTACAATACTAATTGAAACGACCACAAGACATGCAGCAGAACAATAACGTTGATGTACAACTTTAAGCATATTAAGAGATTTACTTTCATATTGGCAATATTTTTTGCGGCACTGATGTTATTTCAGTAAATGATGTCCTTTCAATGTTTTTTGTTTTGTAATGAATGCTAAAAGTGTTTAATTTGTTAAAGCGTGTATTGAGTGGTGTATAGTAAGACATCGCCCCTTTTCCTTCACCAAAACCGTTGACTAATTTCCCTAAATCATAGCAGCACTATGATATTCTGTCATGGACAGCGACTGGGAAACACATCGCTGAAAATGACCATTTCAAAGATGGGGCCTTTGCTGGCTGTGTACACATTCACAGTTGCTCTGCAAAATACCAAGAGGGTGTAAAGGAAGTTAAATTTTTATTTTTTTTATTTTTTTTATACAGCATATTTGCTTTGTCGCATTAGTTTTTCCCTTAGACAATGTTACGTGACTCATAGTTGGAGGTCTTACTGCTTCGCTCGGGATGAAACTCATGAGTACCAAAGATTAATAACGGCAATAGAATATATCTTGTTGTCTAAAAAAAAAGCTTATGCGTATGTGCACATAAATACTTCAAGGAAAATGCAAGATGCATTTCAGCAAAAAACACCAAGTGTAATTGTTACATTTGCAGCTAATGGCAGGTAAGAATATGAAAGGTAAAAATGACGCTGTTGAGAAAACTGAATACAATCTGAAGCTTAAATCACTTCCCTTTTAAATTGTGATTCAATTCAAATAGCCACTGCCAGTTGAGCTTCAGTAAGAAACAACGCTGAATGTAACTTAAAGATTGCCTTTTGTCAGGCCATATTTATTCCTATATATGTGGACTGAAACAACAAAATGGTCTGTCCAAATAAGGTCAATAGCATTATTTTCCCATCTGTGTAGTTGTTTATATACAGCCAATCAATTTGCTTCATAAAGAACCATATTTGGTTACAGTTTTATAATTGGTAACGGCCACACAAATAAATGGTGCAGTCAGACTGCAATCCAGGCGAGATGATGATCTCTGGTGTGGCCGAAGGGGGGGTGAAGGAAATAGCATGGTTTGAGTTGTAACCTCAAACTGTGGTAGCTACAGCACTCCACAAAGTTGTTAGTTACACAGCATGAGAGGGCAATCACTCCCATTCTCTCAAACGGACTGGAGCCTTGCGGTTTGGCATGTCATAGTTAAGTCAGATTTAGGTCAATTTGCAACCAGCATTAAATGTGTCTCTTCCGTTTCACATAGACGTGAATGGGTTTCTGGATGTTGTCATTGACACATAACAGCCAGCCTTGTGATACACAAGCAAAGAGCCACAGTCAGACTTTGAATAATCCATATTAGCTTTCTAAACATGAACATGAACACAAGCCACAAGCCACCAAACAAACATGTTCCAATGAAAGGTGCGTGCAAACTTAGTCTAGATATGTTGATTGACAGAAAGGAAGGTGTTGCAACAATCCTTTCGGCTGACAAATAGAGGTGTTTACTTGTTGAAGTGAAAACTTCTGCCCAGTCTTAACAAAAGTTACTCAGTAGCTTGAAGTATTGCTGAATGTCCTGGCATTATCTTGCATCATCAACGTAAAGGATTTCCACTGTGGGAAAATAACCAAATTAGGCTGGCAAGAAGTTTAAGTTAAGATTGACAGACATACACAAAGACATACAGATGCATATGAGCACATCCATGAAGTACACTGACTGTAGTACTGGGATTAATGAGTAAACCTCTGATTCCTGACACTTTCTGGAAATTATTGGTAGGTCATAGAAATAAAGAAAAACGCTTGTCGCTTTAGGACAAAGTTAATTTGTCAATTCTTGAAAAAAAGGCAGCTCCTTCTCCATTAATCCAAGTGACAAACAGTCGTCTGTGACAAGAGCAATGTTGCTGCAACATCCAGAATGCCAACACACAGTGGCGGAGGGACAATTAGACCCTGAGCTGCAGATTCACTGAGACCCTGAGAGGACAACCAGGAGTCGTTCTTATTCCTGTCACACAGCCCGCCGCTCAACAACACACCCCTCACACATAAACAACACTGCGGGGGAAGAAAATACCTTCTATGTTTCCGATTGTCAATGTTTGGGCCCAAACATAATGTATCTGACAAGAAAGACACGTCAAGGAGGAGATGCTTTCAAAAAACTGCAGCAGCCTACATCTCCATGGTTCTCTGTCTGTTTGCTGATGTATGTTGTTTCTTGTCTTCCTAATGCAGAAGCTTAGCCTCATAACCTTGTAATGTTGCCATTGACTGACTGACAATGTACTAGACTGCGAGAGTGAAGCTAGAGGCTGGAGGTCAGTCTGACGATAGCGGCAGGTCAGAAGAAGCTGGACATTTCCTTTGGGGCAGCATTTAGACACACAATCGCACACAAGGCCAAGCTGGCTCCTTTCACAGGGCACAGCCCGCTGCCCCAGTGAGAGTTGGGCCTTCTCTGAGGGCACATGCCCCGCTAAACCCAGCAGCATCCATGCCAGCTTCCTCTCGTAAGGCATTGTTCACAGCGTCAACATGGGCAAACAGCACAGCACAGGAAACCTCAGCCAACCTAATGTCCAACACAATCGAAGAGTGAGAAGTCCACTCTCTTGAGTATTTGTCTTTAATGAGGCACGAGGACAAATGAGAGGATGAAAAAGCAGAGAATACAGTTTGAAGGGGACTTAAGAGACAGAGTGATGGTACAATAGGATTTAAATCTGTATTACAAATGGCCTGAATGTGGTTCAAGAGGCTTTGGCCATTACCATGCACAATCTGTGCTTTATTGCAATGGTTCCAACCTGTATGGTGGACCCCTAAAATTAAGAGTGTTTTTGTATCTTCTCAGGTTGTTTTTTATTATGCAGTTGAGTTGACAATTAAGTATAAAATGTGCTCAATGTTCATGAGATACCTTTTCAACGGTGTACTCTTATTGCACTGTAGCATATTTTATGTCAACTGATTACAAATGTACCATCAACTCAGTGCCGGTGGCATCTCTGTGGTATCGCTGTGGTATAATCAATGAGCATAAAAATGTCATCACAGCGGTCTCCATAGTTGTGTTAGCCTGCTTCCTTTACTTTTTTGATATGCCATGAGATATTCCAAAAGGGTCTCTATTTCATGCTCTTTCACCGATAGTGCAAACATTTCTACCCTGTTGAGTGTTAATAAAAACCTTGAAGCCTAAACTGATTCCCATCCTTGTGCCTTAATTCTTTATTTTTTTTCTTCTTCTTTTTGTTCCCCTTCTTTTGGGGTCTGCTGTAGCTCATGGGGATGATTGGTCGTCCCGTAACTACATGGTACCCGGTTCGATCCCCGCTCTCCCCATAGTTGCATGTTGAAGGGTCCTTGAGCGAGACACTGTACTGAACCCATGGGCGCTTCACTGCAGCCCACTGCTCCTTAATAACCAAGGATGGGTCAAATGCAGAGAAGAAATTTCCCCACGGGGATAAATAATTCTTTCTTATTTCTTTAATGAAGGGAAGAGTTGAGCTCTGAGCTCATGTACCTGGCTACGGAGGAAGAGTGAAAATCCCATTGGGATGACAGAAATACCTCCAGTACAAGTCTTTCAATTAAAAGCTCCAGTACCTCCAACACTTGTGTCAGACTCACTGTGCACAAAGAAGGAGAGGAAGGAATCCTTAAATAGCAGGTGACTTGGGAGGATGCTATCACGTATTACAGAGCCTCTCGTGCATAGTTCACATCGCTCGCGGATGCATTGCAGACACATTCCAGATGTCTCACATTCTAGATATCTGGACCCGAGTGTCGGGATGTTAAAGTCAAATTCAGTTGTCAGGTTGAGAGGGGTCACCTGTGACAACAGGAACTTTACTATACATGTTGCATTTTCAACACAGACCAAAGTTGTTTTTGCAGCTAGAGGAAACAGGCTGTAAAGACGTGAGACGTGTGGGAACCAAGCCAACGATTTTCTGTGATGCCATGTGGCCCAAAAATACATTTTCCAATAGACTTATATCATGTAAATCCTCTCCCCATTACAGATATATGAATAGCCCTTGTTTAAATCATTGGGTCCTTCAAGCCTTCAAGTTGTAAAATGCACTAGTAATAGTCTGATCCAGAGTTGTTTTCTTCCTCTGTTCATGTTAATGTGCCAAACAAGGCTGTGCCGAGGGCTTGGAGGTAGGTTTAAGGAAAAACGCTAGTGGGCAAGCCCTATGGACCCCATTATCTGAAACATACGGGTGTTTCATCTCAATTGTTTACTCTTGAGTCGAAATGTTTTTGCTTCCTCCGCCAATGAGCAACTTTCATGCGCTGAATCCAGTTCTCTTTATACATCCATGGTGGAAACCAGCTATTTTGTGAACACGTCGGCCAATGACAACATAAACAAGATTTATTACAATGAAAGCATGAAAAGTTGCTAATTGGCGGAGGAAGCAAGACTATTTAACAATAAAAAATGGTCTTAATATTATGTCACTTCTCGAATGTGTTATTGTGACAAAACTTAGTTTGGAGATCAGACAACACTCCTTACCTACATGTAAAATATCTGTGTGACCACCTGTCACCGGTCATTCACAGTGTGAAAACCTCAATGACTTCAGGAATCCTGACAGCAAGTGTTGTAAGCACAGGACAGAGATTTGGAAACTTTGAAAGGAGCCTGAACACAGCAAGCATCATTTCTCTGCACTGCATCAGGGAGGATGACTGACACGTTAAGAAGCCTTGTTAGAGCCAAATGTCCATAGCACCAATGCCTGCCTGAGTATTAATGTTTAATCTGAAGGAGAACAGAGATTGAGCTCTCGAGGACATGCATCCTGTAAACTGAGAGCACTCAAACATCCTAAGCAGATATCTTTCTTAGTGATAGTCAGGCTTGCTACACAGTCATCATTGCGCCACTGCTGCAATATTGAACAAATGTCACATGAACGAATGATGTTTGGAGTGAAATAGTCCACCAGAATGGGAGCAAGTCCGCTCGTAAAAACAAAGATTAATTGAGAGAGAAAGTGGGTTTTAAAGTCCCGGTATCTTTATTATACTCTATTTTCTGTAAAGAACAGAGCAATTATTGATCCTTTGAGTTGGTAATTGACATTCTAAATGTCTTTAGCCTGGCTGGCCGGGGAGGGGAGAGCTAGCATGACCGTCATCCAGATTGTCCTAATACAAAAGGAACTTGTTAAACAGTGCCTTTGTAATGCATAATGCCATTGAAAGCCATTTCTGCTTGGTGGAAAAGTGGATTAATACTAGCCGCCAAAAAAACCCAACCAACAACAGAAGAGTATTGTTCTTAGTGTCGTGGCCCTATGGATGTCAGTCTGACACTTTGCTCCAGACCTAAATATCCTGGGACTTTATATCCAACAACAGTTTTGATACATTTGATATATGAATCCTAATGACTTTGGTGATCCTGTAACTTTTCTAGTGAGATTTATGGCAAACCATTGGATGTATTGCCATTGTCTGGCTGCATTATATTTTTATAAATTCTGGGAATAATATAGACTGACCTGAGACACTTAATAATATTGTATCTGCATCTTTACAGGCATGCATGTTTTACTACCTTACAATTGATATTCAATCCTAGAGTTATTGATTGGAATATGCCATTAGCACTTTGTCAACTTTTTTTTCAGCCATGACTAATACTTGCAGGTCTTCCTCTCAAGCTGACAGTCCTCACTGCTGCACACAATGCTTATAGTATTCATTGAAACACATTGAGGCAACCTGGATGAACATTCATATAAACTCAGAGCTTCTCTCCTCCGCCAATTCTCATCTCATTTTGGACAGTAAGGAAACCCTGTTAGGAAAGATTTAAACAAGGAAATTAAACTGAAACTGAACAAAGTAAATAAAGCTCCTTTGTTGGGAATAGTGTTGCCAGATAATCACATACAGAACAACCAGTCTTTATTCAGAACTCATGATATGCATTTTTTAATGGTGGCTCCAGTAGATTCTGTCAAGTAATCAGATGCATTTTCTCAGAAAACTAACTTTTAACCATATCACCTGCAGACATCAGATCCTGTTTCACCAGGGAGCTTCATATGAAGTACTAATGCATGGATGAAGTACTTTTTATTCACTGCAATGCCATTCATTCAGACTTGTTACTCAAGTGCACAGGAACTATGCTTTATGTGTCAAATAAGAAAATTTTATTTAAACATATTTTTCTTTCTTTCTTTATCTTTCTGAAATGTACAGACATCCCCATTCAAATAGACTATTATATTAAAATATGACGTAGTCAAACATTCAATTATGATGCGTACCAGTTGAAATTACACAGCAAATATTTATAATTATATAACAGCTTTAATATTTTCTATTTCATATGATTTTACAGTGCTTTTCTGATTTTCCCATGCAGGCCCAAAAATAGGAATTCCGGTAAAAATATGAATCAATTCAATGCATGTTAATTTAAGACTATTAAGTTTGTGGATGTGTTAATTTATCAACTAATTCGGGATTCTGACGTCACTGCTCATTTATCAGTTTTAAGATAAATGTCTTTGTAGATTAATGTCAAATGTGTGACATTTCATTAACTGAATAGTAGCCACCTTCGTTAACACCCCTTGTATGTCCCTTAAGTTATGCAGAAGTATGAACAGTTTGCTCATTTTTCAGGGTGAAATCACACATTTTTCTTAACTCACTGCTGAAACAAGTATATAGAAGTTAGTCATCATTAATAACATAAGTATCATTGCTTCATTATTCTGAAGGAATATGTTTCAGTGAATACATTGAAGCAGGCGTTTTCTTATAGGACATAATACATCATAGAATTTGATCAAGGGCAAATCTACACTCCAGATTTAGTTTTTGGCTTCTAAAAATCCTTTTCGTTAATATATAAATTCTGTAATAGAGTGCTTGAATTGTATTTCCAGTGGTGGTTATTTTAATTCTTGGTGACATCATCGAGGCACTTGAAACATCAATTAGGTGGAAAACATGCCTAGAGTGCTTTTCGCTAACAGAGATCTACAGCAGGCGAGCAGTGCTACTCTGGATTACCATGGTTGCATTGTGATTGATTATGCCAAAGGACTAGTATGGTGGCCCCTGAGGACAAAACACATACATGCACTCCAACTAAAGAAATTATTTCTATACCAAAAAACAAAAACTGCACGAGAGCCTGTATTGAACATTTTCCTACTTTCCTACTCAGCCGAGGCCTTTAGTTAAGTCCTGCATGTGATTCGGTTTGCACGTTGAGCCCCAATTCCCATTTGGATTCTGAACTCGACAATGAGAATCATCCCTATTGAAGAAAGACTGGTGTGCTTCAATAGAAGGATATCAAGCAGCTTTCCAACATCCTTTAGTCATTTGTATGTTTGAAGCTATTGTCTGACATTGCTCCTGGCTCCAACTTGTTTAGAATTACAGCAATGCCATTTCTTTATCTAAGGCTATCCCTATCACATGACACCGTTCAGTGCAATGCCAATTAATGATTCGTACGATTTCTTTTCTGATGAAAGCATTAGATTTAAGGTGTAGTTCAAGATAACATACTTGTGAGGGTTATCTTCTCTCTAGTGGCCCAAACTGTATGGGATCAAAGCCAAGCATGGTTTTGAAGTTATTTGACCAACATGACTGTGATCCTACTGACGAAGCCTGAGAGGTGAGCCATGATCTCTTCTTTAAGGCCACGTAAAACTCTGATTAGAAGAATAGAAATTGTGCTCAACAAGGAACATGCCAACCAATTCTTTATTCAAAACGGTGTAATTATTTTATCCCTTCATGGCTTTTCTCTCTCTGCCCTGGATATTTCTTTCCTCACCTTTTATGCTGCATTATCTTACACCTTCTGACAATTTATGAATTTTTAATGACTGCTCTGCAGATATATGTGCTGACTTCGTAATTCTAATTTTAGCTTTGCTCGCAAATGTAAGAAGATAATGTGTAACAGCCATGAGGGAAGTGAAAACATAGTATTTCATATATATATATATATATATATATATATATATATATATATATATATATATATATATATTTGTATACAGTTTATTCATGATTCAGCTTCTTTAGACCCAGGTAGACTGCATTACAGCTGCTGCCAGCCAGGTGAGTCCCACCTGGAGACTTTTAACACATCCTAGTTTCAAATCTGTCCTCAACCCTCTCCTCTTAGTGAGACTCAGGGCTTACAGCAAGCTGTGCACATAATGTTCAGTACCTGAAGGACCAGACAGAGCGGAGAGAGTTCAGTCAGGCAGCAAGGTTACGCTGACCTCTGTTGAAGCAGGAAGTACATAAGGCCTTCTGGGATACACTGTCCTGTCATTGCTGGTAATGGCAACTTGATGAATGATTCAGGTAGATTTGTCACCCTTCTTGAAACAACGTTGCTGGCAGAGACCGGGGTTAGTAAAAGAGAGTCTGCTGAGCAAAAGACGGGCCCGATGCTGTTGGACCTTTTTGTATACCAATCACAACCTCATGACATCCTCTGTAGGAGCACATCACAGATGGCTGTAGGTAAGTTGCTTTCGTGTGACCATCTATCATAGGCATCCACAGGGACCCAGTTCACTGGAAATGGGTCTAACAGAGACTGTTAACCCCATTTAAACAGTGCCAAACGTTTTAAGAACTAACCTTCCCTAAGGCAAGAACCAAACTGGGGTAAAGAAGGCTACAAGTGGGGAAGGCAGTTACAATCATCTGGTGTTGTTGTATCACTAATAGTTCCCTTTTTTTATAGTAGTATAGTATGGTAAAGTATAGTAGTAGTAGTAGTAGTAGTAGTAGTAGTAGTAGTATTGCTATAATCCTTTCTTTGCCTTCCTTTCTTCCGATTTTCATTTTCTGTCTGGACTTCTTCATTACATGGTTTCAGGTAGGGCTACAATAAATAATGTTTTTTTCTTCACAAAATCAATCACTTATTTGTTTGTTCTATAACATATCAGAAAATAGTATGAAATAGAATTTCTTAGAGGCCAAAAAGTGGAAAAGTGCTATCAAAACACATGTTAATGCTCTTCTTGTTGAAGAGTTAATAGTGAAGAGTGTGTGTGTGTGTGTGTGTGTGTGTGTGTGTGATGAGTGTGTGGAGTCACAGTTGGGCTGCCGCAGAGCTTGGCCAAACACCAGCTTGACGACAGCAGCTGGAGAGTAGTGATGTAATACTCTTGTTGCCATGGAGACCTGTGGTGCCCCAGCATCTCCAAAAAATCCAAGGGCGAAGGAAAGTCAGCGGGCCGGCTGGCTGGGTCGTGGTACTGCTGTGACAAGATCATGCACAGCTGCTATTGCAGGGACGTCTGACTTCACTCACTTCTCATCAAGCTAGTTTGTGCAGCAGAAAGTTAACAATAGCTTGTTATGTGGCAGATTTTTTCTTTTTTATAATAGAAGTATGATAGAATATAGATCGTCATGATATTCTTACATATTGGGAGGATCAACATTTTAAAAACGTTTTGCGCCATTAGAATGGCAACAGAAGAAGGATTTTAATGTAAGATTCAGCCCTTTAAGCTAAATCTCCATGACCTTGACAGGTTTACTCATGTTTAAAATAGCTGTGTTACTTGTGTGTAAGTAAATCTCCCAATGAAACGGATGTTTGAAACTTGGTTAGGGAGAGTGTCGGGGGAAAATAGAAAAACCTGGATTGCCAATGAGTCTCCACTGTCTTTCATCACATTAGTCATGTAGTACAAACTGAAAGGTTTTCACAGTGTACTAATAGATTGTCTATTATGTGTTCTTCTGAGTCAGTTCTCACCTTTAATTGAGGCAGAGAACCTCTTCATTCTTTTGATATAGAGGATTTGAGATCCAGATGAGGCTCTGGAAAGAGAAATTGTCCGAGAGAAAGCAATGGGAAACAAAGAAAAGGGGAGAAAAAAGAGCTCTTAGGAGCCTGCATCTCCTCATCCGTTAAAGACTGTTTCAAAACATGGAAAACCAATGTTGCCCTTGCCTTGATGTGCAAGGCCCAGAAGACTACCTCGGGAATCTAATTAGATGGCTGTTTATATAAGAAATAAGTAGCATGAAACCATTTCAGGTAAAAAAAAAATGCTTTGAGGGGGAACTAAAAATAAAGAAATTACATTATAAAACTATACACTAGGGAAACTCTTCGTCGACACAACACTCATTGCACTGCAGCAAGTGCAATGAACAAGTCAACAGATCAACAGGTCAAAGCAGGTTGAGTACATAATACACAGCACTAAGTGAATAAACTGCTGCCCTGGATGGTTTCTGGAGCCTTTCGGGTGTTATTTACCTTGATTCCTCACCTGAAGAAGAGCCAACCTCTCCAGCTTTTTACTAGATTTAATAAAGTCCTGTGTGGATGTAGAAGGCTGAGTATTTTTCTTTCTAAACAAAATTTTTCTTCTCATCTGTTTTGACAGCCACAACATCATAGAAGATGAAGGCATTGGCCTTGGTTGTATTTCTCAGTGAATGTGTATGATTTCAAATGCGTGCATGTGCTTTTTTGTATATCTGAGCAGGATACAAAAAAGTATCAGTTTATTTGGCATTCATGTGTGCAGGAAATCTCATATACTGTTATTAATATCAACTAGCTTGGTTTCATTGTACTTGACATATAATGTCTAAAGAGTTGAGTCATGACACTTAGCATGTTTTTTTCATGTCCACGTGAACACATTTTAAATCAACTTTAATTCTATTTAACAGTAATGTTTCTGATTCACTGTCTGTCTGCATTACCACAAGCTCCTACATTAAATGGAAAATATTACTCAAACCTCTGAGCCTTGACCCCCAACCACAAACAATTGCATTTAGAAAGAAAAGCTTGTTCCATTAACATCCAAAATAGCCATTTATTTCTAACATGGAACAGTATATTGTAAAGAAGAAGAAGAAGAAGAAGAAGCCGCCTCATGCTGTGCTTCCTTCTTCTAGTTTAAAGAAACACACACACACACTCAGCGAGTGGCCGTGATGAGCAGCTCCTGCGTATTCAAGACGTCATCAGATTACTAAGTAGTCTGTTAGTCAGTCTGCTCTCTGATCTCACTGCTTATACCATTCCAGGAGACGGTGGAGAAACTAAGCTCTGAAAAGAGACAACGGGAATATTAGAGAGGTGATGAAAGGCTGAAACAGACGGAGTGTGTGCTTGAGTGTGCCGGGATGACCGCGCAGTTAGAGAGGGGATGAGCGAGAGCCAGTTAGAGAAGGAGTGCTTAATATTCCACGCACACACAGTTGCTCCACTATAGCAAGAGTTTAAAAATAGACGGCAGCAGACTTGTGGAGTGAGGAGCTGAGCTAAAAAAGAGTGTGCAGCCGTGTACAATGAGGGGGATCCAGACTGCTCTGAGTGATATATGGAGGGGAGGGAGATGGAAGGCTTTGCCCTTGGAAATGATAATTATTGACTGAACCCCTCCTGTTTAACATAGTGCTTTGGAAAAATCTGGTAAAACATCATCTGCTCTGATTCACCATTATTGTCCATGCATTATTTTATTAACATAATGCATTATTTTATTAACATAATGCATTATTATTTTATTAACATAATGCATTATTTTATTAACATAATGCATTATTTTATTAACCAAGTTTCCCCAAGGTTTAATAACCTTGGGGAACACCACATGTCAGATAATAGACTTTAAAACAGCTCTTCTTGTGTACAAATCTCTTCATGGTCTAGCACCAAAGTACATGTGTGACATGTTAGAGCCATATGAACCATCTCGGGCTCTGAGAAGCTCAGGGAGTGGTCTCCTGCTGGTGCCCAGAATCAGGACTAAACACGGGGAGGCTGCGTTTCACTTTTATGCTAAAATCTGGAACAGTCTTCCAGAATATGTGAGACAGGCCTCAACTCTGACAATGTTTAAATCCAGGCTGAAAACGGTTCTATTTGACAACTGAAAGTATTTTATATGAACTCTTCGCTTTTAATATAATTAATATATTATTATTTTTTTGTAATTTTATGTAGCTGTAAAGCACTTTGAATTGCCTTGTGTATGAATTGTGCTCTATAAATAAACTTGCCTCGCCTAATACTGGGGCCTCTTCTGTTCAACATCTACATGCTTTGCAGACCACACACAAATCTACATCACCAGGGGACTATAATCCCATACAAGCACTGGCTAAATGCATTAAATAAATCAACAACTGGATGTGCCAGAATCTTCTTAATAAAACCAAGGACGAACGATTGAAAAGTCAGTGTTCACTTCAATCGCTGATGTTAAAAAACACAAACCAAGTTAGAAATTTAGGTGTAGATAACTACACCAAGATTCAGACCTCAACCTGAACTGCCACATCGAGACAATCACAAAATCAGCCTACTATCACCTGAAGAATATATCAAGGATTAGAGGATTTATGTCTGAAGAGGATTTGGAGAAACTTGTCCATGCATTTATCTTCTGTAGACTTGACTACTGTAACGGTGTGTTCACAGGTCTCTGTAAAAAGTAAATCAGAAAGCTGCAGCTGATTCAGAACTCTGCAGCTCAAGTCCTCACTAAGATCAGGAAAGTGGATCACATCACTCCAGTTCTGAGGTCTTTGCACTGGCTTCCTGTCCAACAAAGAATTGACTTTACAATCCTGTTGCTAGTTTATAAAGCACTGAATGGTTTAGGTCCTAAATACATTTGTGATCTGCTGCTACCTTATGAACCATCCCGACCCCTCAGGTCGTCTGGACTGGTCTACTTTCTGTTCCAAGAGTCAGAACTAAACACGGGGAAGCAGCGTTCAGTCTTCTGCTCCACACATCAGGAACAAGGTCCCTGAAAGATTGAAGGCTTTTCTGTTTGCTGTTTCCTTTAATTGAACCAGATTCAAGGATATGAATCCATTTCTGCATCTCACTACTGCATTTTATTTCTTAAACTACACAACAATTTGTATTAGATTTTTAGCTTTTTGACTGTTTTTAATGTGTTTTCTTTGGTATTATGTTTTGATACTTTTAATGGTTTTATGTGAAGTACTTTGAATTGCATTGTTTCTTAAATGTGCTATACAAATAAACTTGCCCTGTCTTTCAAAATAAACTGTGATTCACTTAACTTAATTCATACAAGGGAATGAGTGTAAATAAATATCAGCATTTTAGCTGGAAGAATGACTGCTGACTATAAGTTTAGAAACATTGAAACATTGTGTGTGTGTGTGTGTGTGTGTGTGTAAGAGCTCTGGACTTGCTGACTAATACACAATGCAATGATTTCTGTGCAGGGAAGGCAGGTAGGCGGGTTTCATAAATTCTTATTGTTTGTCTTACTGTAACCAATTTCATACCATAAATTCTGGGGGTTTGGTGTTCATATATATTCGTACGATTTTGGGTATTTGAAAAACAATCTATTAAAGAACATCATCTGGAAGAGTATTGTTATCAAATTTTAATGTTTTTAAACGAAAATCATATAAATAGAGCTCAAATGAAGGGTTTCCAGGTGCAGTATGTCTGATCTGAACAATCACAATAATCAGCTGATTAATAATACCCTTTGTATTTCTTACTCTGAAGCTCTTGACCATGATTTTACTATTAGTGCAGTGTGTGAACACAACTTTCACACCAGCTGTATGGAACTACTTAACCAAATAATAGTTTTACACATGGCCTTGGCACATGGCCTGTGGATCTAACAGGAAGAGTGCAGCTTCATCCCACATTAGAGCGCAGACAGCCCACTCCCAGGAGACAACAAACAAGACAACTACAACGTAAACACACACCCACCACAGACCGCAACACACGGCCTGGACTGACCATGCAGACGGAAACCCTCTTACATTAGTATATGTTGAGCCTAGCAAACAGCAAAGACATTAGTGTATCTGTGTCAGACACCACTGTTCATCTCCAGGCATGTTTAAACTGCTCACATAACAAAAACAAAATAATCCCAACATTGCAAACCCTCATATACTTCTAAGAATCATAAAGGTTATAGAATTTACTTATTTAAAATCTATGTCATATTGCATCATCTCATCTCTACGCATTCATGCATTTGCTTTCTGTCACTCTGCTGCAGAGTAACCAGCAGACACAGTGTGCTATCGCGAGAGTCCAGGAGTCATGACACTCATTTTTATGGTGTATTATCTCTATTTTCTCTTGTCCAATGTAAAACCTGCCTTCCCAAAGCGCTTGCATGCACACACACATTCACAAGCATGCTCACTCCGAGGATTCTGTTGTCTGTAAAGTGCCGAGCCAGCAGGCAGCCCAACAGGACGTCAGCATCCGAGTGTAATTAAAGCTTTTTGCCTTTTCTTTACAAAGCACACAACACACACCCCAGTGGACACAAAAAACGAGTGTGCCATCCTTTATTTATGCATGACTTCACACAAATCAGATATGCAAGCGAACCCTTTTTTTTAAAGCACTGACACACACAAATACCACAGGTAAGGAGAAGACATACACACTCTAACCATTAAAAGCAACTCGCTGAAAACATCATTAACATGGTGAATGGATATAAACTGCTGCAACCGGAGGGAGTTGAATTATGGATAACACATGAAAAAAATCACGGCAGAATGATTTCCAAGTTGAGTGCAACCGACATCAGTCTACACAGAATCGCCAATGTGCCTGAACTCCTCCTCTCCGGTGACGTCCTCAACTCCACAGCAGACTTTCTGCCTCCCCAAAATAAGCCCTGTCTCTCCTTTCAAGTTTGACATAAAAGAAGAGGAAGAGGAGAGCAGTGGCAAAGTCTTCAGTGAGAACAAGAAAGCGCTCTCTTATTTCTATAAAGCCTTAAAGAATTCCCTGCTGGAAAACCTGTGCTGGGGGAAGGAAAGTTCTCTGCCAGTCTAATAAACCAGTGTTGAGAGGCATTCGTTCTGCTAATCTGAAGAGCCTCTCTGCGGCTCTTTGAAGACGTGGTGTACCTCTAATACCTTACGCTGGGCCTAATGTTGTGGATGGAGTAGTGACAAGATTTACTAATTGACAGATGTGTGAAAAGATGTTAGAAAGACAGACATAGAAATAATTATAAACATGGCAACATCCATTTCCAGACTGTCTTTTTCCTTTTGATCTCCCCAGTCGTACTAAATAATCCCTGAGTTGTAACTGCTCCCTACATGCAGTGGGGTGATGTAGTTTGGCTGCTGTTTAGTTCCTCACATTAAACCAGAATATCTTTACTCCTCCCAAAAAGGACAGGAAAATGACGTAATTATGTTTCAGCTGCAAAATTAAAACCCTCCATACTAGGTACTTCTGCAACACTAATCGTTACCATTTTAATTAACCTGATGCAGCTCAGCGTGACTCAATGTGCTGTTGACCTACTCTTCTGCAGTCTCTTCTTCATTTCCTCATGAGTTTGTTTGGACTCGAGGCCCCTGACATGTCAGCAGGCTGCAGACAGACTTGTCGAGTTAAATAATTTTCTACATTTTTATTTCTAAAAGAATCAAAGGCAACTGGAAAGACATACAGCCACCCTGAGAAATGTAATTCATCAGTGTAAAGAGGCAAAGAATGAGTATTGTACGTTAGAAAAATACAGTTGTTCTGATTAAAGCAATGCGACAAAGTAGAGAGAGACGGTCATCTGGGGCCACACACACTGTAACATATAAGTGCATGTAAAACTAACAGATGTATAGATTTACCAGACCTCTGTAGCTCACCCCTCATCTTGCTTTGACTCTAGTGGCTGGACACCACATAACCTGCTACTGACACATCTGAATCTGAATCATGTTGCATTGTGGGTAATGTAACATTGCGTAAAAAAAGCAGATACCTCTGATTGTTTTTAAAAACCTGTCCAAGGTGAGTCTGTCAATGTTGTGGGATTGCAATGCTAACTCGATGGAGGACTCTTTTAGGCACAGTGGTTTGTGTCTTGGACAGCCAACATTGGCTAATTAGCACTTCGCACAAGCTTAATCTGAGGCTAATGGGAATGGCATTAGTTTTGCAGGTATTTGGTCAGGAACCGAAGAATTGAACACATTGAAATATTGACCTGATGATGGTGCTAGATAAAAGTTAAAGGATCTGCAAAGTGGTGGACTGACCAACACCGTCATCTTTGGAGACACGCCGCTAACATGGCTAACAACCAAGAACAAGCTGTCTATGCAAAGTCACGACTAGGTAACATACGTAAGCCTTTTACGTGGATAACAATGCTTGTGATGACTATAGCCTTCAGGAAAATGCATCCAGCGTTCTTAATGCAGTATCATGTATAGCATGTCTTTGCTGTGTCATTTAACGATGTTCGTTTCAGCTAGGGCAACCTAACTAATCTGTTCAGCTGCAGTGTTACTGGCTGAGAGGAGAGAGACAAAGACAGAGGGAAGAAGAGCTGAAAAGGAACAAAGTCGGCATTTTGTGGAATTTAGCACAAAAAAGAGAGGAAGCATGAAAAAAAAACATCGAGCGAGAGAGAAATCGAAAGAGAGAGAGCGAGAGAGAGAGAGAGAGAAAGAGAGAGAGATGGAGAAAAAGAGAGTATGCAGAATAAGCTTTGCTTCGCTATTAACTTTGATTCAAACGCAGTGACTTCACTATGGAGAATCCAAATGCTCTACACGTGCTGGCGGGTTCTCCTATCACTCCTGCTACTGCATCCCATAATCACATAGGCTGACCTCATCAAACACCTTGTGTGCAGCAGAGACAACCAACATTAAATATTCACTCATGTCACATACACATTTAAAAAGCCAACAACCCAGTGAGCTCACCCTTAAATACACAATTTCAGTCGGCTGCCATGATTTCAGAGTGAAAACCTTCGACAGAACATGGAGGCACAAGAGCTCTGAGAATAAATAGCACCCCATTCGAATCTGACTGTAATTATTACTACGGATGAAGACTTTTGACAATCCATGCCATTTAGATTGAACTAAATGTTATTATCGGTGAATCAGCTTGTTAAATTGAAATAAAGATAAAAGAAAATGAAAGTGATAATCCATCCCAAATGTATCTTTTATGTATGAAACATACAATACGCTATATGGTTGAGGCGGATAGTATATTAGGATACTTTGCTTTTGCATACACATTCTTAGTAGTAGTATTAGTATTTCATGGAAATGTAATTACTTTAAATGAAAGCTTCAAGCAAGTCATCCGTCAGTACAGACCGTCAAATCCATTTTGTGTCGGTAGTTAAAAGTCCAGTTATAATGAAAATGATAAAGCTGCACTGATTCACGTGGACGTTCATAGGAATTGGTATCGACTGAAAGTTATCATCACCGATTGCTCATGACCGTGAAGTAGCCAATAGTATTGGTTTTCTATGAATTTATTACGTGTGAGCAAATTATTTTGGTTTGCATTTAATCAGCTAGTTTAAATCTCATAACGATTAATCTGCACAGTATGTAGCAAAACAATCAGTCAGGGTTGTGAGCGGATGGCCATGTTACGGTCATGGCCAACAGCCGCACGTCCTAATCTGAGAGCACACCAAAGCCTTGAGGGTTTATCTCAACGCGGCTTCACATTATGAATGAACATGTTATTTAGCCGGGCACCTTCACATCAGGAAGATGTGCCTCGCTCAGGTTTCAGCAGGGTGGCACGTAGCTGGCAGAGCATAAGCAGGAGCTAAAGCATATCCTGCTTTGGTTCTGTATTAAACCAGGTTAGAAAAAATGTACCAGCATTCCCAGTCTGTGGATTATTATTTGCTAAAATCTCTCCAATCCCATGCTTGTGAGCCGCAAGCTGAATGTCTGGTTGTCAGATTTGTCTATATATGAATTGTATGCTGAATACTTTGTGATAAACCTTTATGAATTAAAGCTGACTGGTTCTGCAAGCACTGTTTTTAGCATCACTGTTCAAGGTCATTTAGCTACAGTGTGAGAGAGAGGCTACCAAAACACTCAATAATAAACTTATTATTTAGATATCTAAAAATACAAACAGAACCCCTTTTTAATATTTCCCATTTTGCTCCTTTAGCTTATATATCTGGGAGCTTCCCAATCCAAGCAGATTTCTGTTATCAGCTGCTGAGCAGATCCACAGGAGCTGAGACTGAGAGCCATGATCAAAGACATTTTGACAGCAGTTTCTGAGTGAAGTGAGTGCAGTCAAGCATGTGCAGCGTATCCAAGATTAAAAAACCAGAAAGCACAGCCCAAATCACCGGTTGGCTGGTTGTCCACTGACTGCATCGGGTTTCAAAAGCTTGGCTTCCCAAAGTTGTCATATGGAGTAACCTATTGATTATTTATTTTTTGACTGACTACACATTTACTCTAGTCAATAAAATTACATAAATATTGACAAATAAATGCCCATCAGACATTGCCCAAGGTTATGACTTTATCTGACCACCAGTTGAAAACCCCAAAGTATCTCATATTCAAAGATATGAAACGGAAAAAGTGAGCACAATCTTCACATTTGACAAGCGTAAAACAGCATATATTTAGTATTTTCATTAGCCGTATGCATGGCACTATGGATGGCTATTTCGTGCATTTTGTTTATGAATGAGCAGCAAGGCAAATTGGAAAAAGTAGAATATGGATCGGAGGGTGAGGTGATTAATAAACATGCTTTCAGCCAATCACATCACTGGTCTCATCACTCTGGAACAGCTGGGTCAATCACAGGGAGGTATAATAAAATGATACAAACATCAACATCCTCAATGTCGTATCGAAACCATTCCAGCATCCAACATTCTCTCTGACGTGAAGGTGAAGTGCTTCGTATTAGATCAAGGATTGCAATAGTTCAGTGTATTGGGACCATTCCAATACCTAGCAGCCAAAGGAAATCACAAAACACTTTGTTATGTTAATCTATATGCTCCAGCGAAATAAAATGCATCTGCATTAGTATTTGTCTGAATTCTGGTTTTGACCATTTAGATGCTCCCCCATTAACATTATTTTAGTAAAGAGGAGAAGGCACCACTAGCAGAAGAGCAGACCGTTGCATGTATGAAAACAAAATATGTTACAACGTCTCTTGCAACTTTAGCAGTGCATGCTGAGAAGAAAACAATATGAGTGCACAGAGACCACTTAAGAGACAAGAGCAACCTATTTCAATAATGCATCCACAATGCAAAACGAAAGGAGCTCCTTCCAAGTTTTGCATTTGGCTTCAAAAGAACGGCCTTAATTTTATTAGTGGACTTTACGGGATCAGCCTTGGTGCCAGGTGACTGCACCACTCACAGTGATAAGGTACGTCTCTCTGGATCAATGAGTTTCCATCATTCATCTTGATTTTTTGACTTTGATGTACATCTTTTGGTTCACGGTAGGAATCTTAATTTATGTCAAATGTCCCACAGTATCTGCCTCCAATCTTTACCCTTACTCAATAAAACGTGAGATTATGTGTGTGATCTACATCTTATAGTTCATGCAATGGATCTGAATCACATAGCTTTGTATTTGTATAATAAACTATAATAAACATTCAATGTGACTGTATGGAATGTGTGGCATTAAAGTGTATATTCTACTCTTCTGTGTTATCTAATGAGCTACTGCTGATTAACACTAGTACACCTAACTGCTCAACTACGATCCATGAAAATACAAAGCCGTCCAGGATATAACTGCCAAAAAATATATATGTCTAAATAATCCCTGTGTTTGTGTGTTTCTTTCATTACAGTGACCCCATGTTGAAGATGGCTTAATCTAAACAAGAGAGACAGTAAATAATGTCCAGGACAAAACAAACAAATAACTTACTGATAATCAATAATAACAATTCAGAAAAACTCTCATTCGCTCTATAGCCTGCTCTCCTCCAACTAATCTGTCATGGATAGTTTTGACACCAGGAAGTTGTGTGTAGGGATTGCCGTTTGTTCATCGTAATAAAAGAACAAGCAGTTGGAAGATCCACACTTTTACTTTGAGAAGATGTCCAGTGTTCGACATGCCGCATGCTCTCAGATTATTGCGAGGCAATGTCCAGTGAGGTAGCACCCTGCACTGCACTGCCGCTGATATCTTTAAAATCTAGTCTTGGTGGACATTTTCGCTGATGTGAACATCATATGGTAACTAAACATAGTTTAGCACTCCTGACGCTGTGTTTCCCCTACTGCCTCCAAGTCCCGGTCTTGGGCTTGCCAAAGCTTCCATGGTGCCTTTGAGCACACCTTCTCAGGACTTTCCACTTTCCCCCCAGACAATTCATCCTGGATTGAGGCTTTAAGAGAGTGAATTGTTGACACAAGTCTTCCCATTCTTCCACGGTTATGATGTAATCAGCAACAGTGTTATCTGTAGGAGAAGGGGGCAGATGAATGGGTGGTGGTCGTGGAATCTGATGAACAGGTGAGCCTGGCACACTGATGGGCAAAGGGAGTCTGTCCTGCTCTTCTCTTTGCCTCGCACCCTTCCTTTTACACTCCATGCTGTCTTCGCAGTAATATTTCTTTTCCATTTATAAAGGTCATATCGACCATTATTACATGATGATGGGATTTCATGATGACAGCAGCAGCTCGAGGTGTAGGCTAATTGAGCTAAATGGAAAGTGTGACTATTGTTGAGCTCCACGAGGGGCCTTCGTTCTGGGCCACATCTCCAAGGTGTGCAGGAAAGGACCGCAGCCATCCGCTCCCATTCTCAGTCAGTCTACAGTTGTCATGTTCCACTGAGGTCACTGCGATGTCCTTATTGCACATGAACAACATGATGGGTTCACCAGGGCTTATTTAGCTTTGTGTAGACCATAATTAATATAACTCCCTAAATGCTGTGTTCACATATTCTAACGCTCGCAAATAAATGGTGAGGTTTATTTTATAAACAATAGACAATTGATCAGCATGTGTTTCATCAAGCCGCCATAGTGTGAAATAATGACATATTTAATTATTTCTCTTGGTGGAAATAATGAAATGTGCCAATAGAGAGCGAATCCCTGTCAATAGAAGCTCCACTAAAAATGAGGCATTTGGTGCTTTGTGCTTTCAGTTTCTAAAAGGGTGGGGTCAGCATATCTTGACAGCCACACATTGATAGAGAATCATGACTCATGATCAAAAGTGAAGATGGAATAAGTGCAGGCAGTACTTTGGTAAACACAACTCGTAAAAAAAAGTGCCAGACACACTGTCTTCGCCTGTAGTCGGAAGGTAAAAACGAAACATTGTGTTCTGCTTGTAAAATATTAACATTCAAACTGAAAGGTAAGTTGGGATGTTGCATCAACAACAAGGCATTTCTTTTCACTCAAATGTAATTATTAGAAAGTTAACCTTGGGGCCTTTATTTAGTTATAGGCAGGACGAGCACAATGGACCCGAGACTGACGTAAAATCACCATTTCATCTGTCCCCCGAGTATTGCCACTTTAAGTTGTTAGACTTTGAAAGGCTTGCTTTGCCTTTGCCGTCAGATCCTATAAACGAACAGCTGCTCTGATGGTCTTTGTTTGTTGTCGTCCCCGATTCAGCAGCAATGGAATCCATTTGAGCAACAACCTTCAAACGCAGTTCCAGCAACTCGAATAACCAGGTTAGGGGATGCACACAGACTTCTGAATGATGCAGCCACACTTTGCAGGGATGCACACACACACACACACACACACACACACTTGATTTAAAATGGAAGTAATGGACATTAATCACTTGCTCTTAATCCTCCGCTCTCTTTCTTATAAACACTCAGTCTGTTTACAGACTCGAGTGATGTCTCACATTCATTCATGTTAATACAATTGATTTTTGAGACAACTCAAGAAGTACAAGAAATAAAGAGAAATGCATCACACCAATCTGCAAGGGACTCACTGAGTAAGGGCCTGACTGACTAATCCAATGTGCAGAATAAATCTATGTGACTGAAGAACATGTGAGAGCTATCAACAAACCTGCCAAAGGAACAAAAGACACCAAGCAACCAGGACTTCCTTAGTTCTTTCTATTCAACAGCACCACCAGCCTCAGTCACCAGAGATGAGAATCAATGCTTCTCTGCCACGGTATCAACAATAAATTAAACACAATGATGAGAATAAGTTAAGTAGAACTGAAGTGGTGTAGTACTGTCACCTCACAGCAAGAGGGGCCCGGGGTCTGTGTGAAGTTTGCATGTTCTCCTCGTGGCATAGTGGGTTCCCTCTGGGTTCTCCGGCTTCCTCCCACAGTCCAAAGACATCTAGCTTGTTTATTTGGTTATTATAAAGCTGGTTATTTTGCGAACTTTTGTACTACTGGTTTACGTAGAGAGGTTTACGTACATGGTGTTTGTGTAACTCATTTCAATCAAATTGATAGGAAACAAGACTGTCAGAGCAGAGGAAACCCCGGACCGGACCGCTCCTTATACCTCACACACTGACTGCTCCGACAGTTTGAATCATTAGGTCTTCTATGTGGAGAGTAGGCTGCGTCTCCATAAAATGCTGCTTTTCATGAGTTTATTTGATCTGTAGGTTTTAGCAGACAAAAAATGTCATGAACTTAATCTAAACAAAGTGTCCAAAAATCATAGCACATAGTGACACTACATGGTCCAACACAGGGTCAGTCTGAAGGGCAAATTGACAACTCTGGGTATATTTGTTAAGGCAAATTAAGATGTGCCCACCCTCTATTTAGACTAATATAGACCCTTTGTTATGGGACAAACACCTCCTATCCCTCTGCCTGTATCACATAGCTAGAGGATACAGAAATCCTCATTACTGAAATCGTCCAAGATCCCATTAATCAGAGGTGATTAATAATGAATTCATATCAATGCATGCGCGCATGAAGCAAATTACCACATCTTCAACAGAGATTTGTGTTTGCTTTATTTTGCCATCTGTTAACATTGTGCTAATTAATAATCCTTGACGCAATGCACATCATGATGTCTACACAGGTAGGCTATGGTCATCTGACAAAAGCGGCATCTGCAGGCCATTGATGAGTTATCGAGAGTTGACATTTGGAAATAAACACGTAGCAGCAGCATTCAATAAATTGTGTGTGACATTGCATGGGGGGGGGGGGGGGGGGGGGGGGCTCGGGGAAAGTCGTTGTACCTGATCACCGCCCCGTTACGTGTTAACGGCACATGCTCCGCCACAAGGTGATCAGACAAACAGGAAATGTTGGTCCCCACTGACCTGAATCGTGCAGGTGTACTCCGAGTCGTCCAGCAGCCTCACAGTGCAGTTGCATTCCCTGTCCAGACTCCTGATGCTGCTGCTCATCAGTCGGCTCAGCATCTTCTCGGTCGTCTGTGTACGGGACCAGGGAGAAGCGCGCGCAGCGCATGCATAAGCGACAAGTTGTACCTTCTGACACGTTAACGACGTCCCCGTTAAGTCCAGCACCTGGTCAGCGGCGGTGACGGTGCGGTGCGGAGCCGCGGCGGTCGTGGTGCATCGTTTTATCCACGCGTGTGCGTGTGTGCGTGTGTGTGTGCGTGTGTGAGAGAGCGTGAGTGAGAGCGCTGACTGGCCGAGGTGCCAACACGGTGCGTTTCTCCAGTCAGTGAGGAGTGGAAACAGTGTGGTGCTGCTGCACTCTCCCCCCTGGTCCGGTAAGACGGTCACCCCTCACCTCACCTTCTCCCCCCGCCTCCTCGCCGTTGCCATGCCGCTGTAATGCTAATGGGCGGGCCGAGGCCGGTGAGTGGCGAGTCCGTCAGCCAAAGGAAGCCGTGACTTGAGGCACTGCCTTCACAGAAGTGACGACCGGAGACGGAATTCCGATAGGCTGGTGTTCATCGTGACTTCAGCCACATGGTTGGGAATAATAACATGGTCGGGAGGTGGATGGGCTTCAGCTTCACAAGTGAAACAATGGACAGGCGCTTTATGAGGCTGCAGACGTTGATGCATTGATATTCAACGTTTGATCACGAGGCACATAATGTGCTTTTTAAACCATGTACAACTAAAAGCAAAAATAGGCTAAAAAAAACAACACATCAACATTACGTTTTAGATAAATGAATTACCTTCAAATGTTAATGTCTTAAACGAGACATTTCAATAGCCAAGCAGAAGCCAGATGTCCTACTTTTACCAGTCGACTCGCCCTCTTTGTTTAATGGCGATATTTCCGACATATCGTGAAGGCAGCAACACATTTAACACTGTGGCCTCCACAGGTTGATAAAGTCTTTTCTGATGAAGTCAGCACAACTACGGTCTGATAGGCAGTCATGTAAAACAAAGATAATCAATGTTTCCGTCTAATGATATTACTGTTGACTATTATTCTCATGTGTCACGTACTCAGAGTCAGTTTGATAGAAAGGTCAATATGGGCACCAACATATATACTTTTCTAAATATAGTACTAAATGAAGAATAAATAAACGAATAAGTAAATAAACAAAAAAAATAAAGGTAGCATTCTCTACTGCGGGAATAGCTGTCTCTTTGAGATGAGTTTGAGTCAAACTGTTAACAGTATAGTTTCCGATTCCTTTGACTGTGTCTCCCTCTAGTGGCGTTTTATTATAAATACAACGAAGTAAAATGAGGAAAAACCCAATAGCCGACGACTGAATGGTGGAAGAAGTATTCAGGTCCTTCGCCTTAGTAACGGCAGCAATACCACACTGTGAACACTATTAGCAAAAAGGTCATGCATTTAAATCCGTACTTAAAAAAAATAACGTATCAGAAAAATGAGTTTTGCTTATGGTGTTTTGGGTTTGGTTACTTGGGCATTTAGTGCATGTTGAATTTTTACTGCCGTATATGTTTACGTTTGTGCTCATTTGAACTCCTTTATAAACTTTTGGGTATGTTTGTGGTATCGTTGTATGGTGAGAAACACCTAACGTTATCTTTACAATGTCAACTGTTCATGAGGTCAGAAAAAACACCCTTGTTTTCAGCTTTGTAGCGATACATTGTTCAGCTATCTAAATGTCGTTGTTGTTTTTAGGCTAAAATGATTTATCTTTACGTGACTAAAGGTAGATCTACTTATTTGACCAGAGGAAACCGTAACGTAAAATAACTTCACTTGCAGAACAATAATGCGGTTGTTATAGAAAAAATAGCAGTCCCTAACATAAACTCCAAAGACAAAAATACAGCCCATCTGCCGTGACATTGTATCGCAATGCCGTGACCCGGATTCGAACCGGGGTTGCTGCGGCCACAACGCAGAGTACTAACCACTATACGATCACGGCGAGCTACGATGGGCTGGCGGAATTTGAATGGTCGCAACGTGGTGTGTTGAATGGAGCAAGACTTCGGCGCGACTGTATAGTTGATTGAGAAAGCTGCGGCTGCTTGTTGTTACTCTCTCACCGGAAGTCAATGTGAAGGGAACATATCCTAAACATTTTCTTTCAAGAATCTGCCCCACAGAACCTTTCTTTAATATATTTTTTTTAACTACGGAAACTTGGAGGACAGCTTGAATTGTTTGCGCAGTAGTGACATCTGGTGTACAAACTGACAAACTGCAGGGGATACACGTGAGGCTTCACCTTCTCTCTGGTTGGCTGGTTCTGCCGTAGACGTAGCAGAGCTTCCCGTTTTGTAACGCAAGACAACGTGCTGATTACCAAACTAAATATCTCAGCAAACACAGCATCTACCAAGCATTACTTTGTGCAAGTAAAGTTAAGGTAATGTTTCGCTTCACAACTGTGCATCGTTTTTTGGATGATGTTGTCATCTTGTTGGTTCGTTGTTTTGGGTCTGTAGCCATTCCCTCATGCCTCCTTTAGGGCTCACCGTGGATGTGTTCACAGGTTCGGAGCCATGGTTCATACATGTGTTCACTGGTTCCGCAAGGGCCTCCGGCTGCACGACAACCCAGCGCTGATGGCTGCTCTGCGGGACTGCCAGGAGCTGTACCCGGTGTTCATCCTGGACCCTCACCTCCACAACGACACCTGTGTGGGTATCAACCGCTGGAGGTTCCTCGTCGGAGCCCTCCGAGACTTGGACTGCAGCCTCAGGAAACTCAACTCCAGGTAGAGACACAAGGACGACCTTGAGACATATTGAATATTAAGAAAGTTTGAAACACCTATACATATTATTAGTATTATCATACTCTGATATTGTGTTGTGTTTGGCTCCTTCAGGCTGTTTGTTGTGAGAGGGAAGCCCGAGGAAGTGTTCCCCGAGCTGTTCGACAAGTGGAAAGTAACAAAGTTGACCTATGAGTACGACACGGAGCCCTACAGTCTGAGCCGGGACCAAACGGTGACCACATTGGCCAAAGAACACAGAGTCGAAGTCCTCTACAAAATCTCGCACACTCTCTATGATATAGACAGGTATTATTTATTAATGCTGATCTTGTAGCCTACACATATTGGGGCATTGTTTACTTACATTCCATGCAATTGTTACTTGTGAAATATTTGGGGTTGCATCATACGTTTTTAAAAAAGGTCTTTGATGTCTCAGGATGATTGAGGAAAACAATGGGAAGGCTCCGCTTACTTATAATCGTATGCGGGCGATAGTGAAGACTCTTGGTCCTCCTAAGAAACCCATCCCTGCTCCAACAATGGAAGATATGAAAGGTAACTACTGGATCATGGATTCCATTGAAATAAAAACAATTAGTTTAAACAGTAAACGTTCATGAAAAGCTAGACTATGAAAGTAAAAGCCAACGAGTGGCTGATTGAAATATGCCTGTTTCTTCTGTCACAGATGTGAAGACGCCTTGTTCAGAAAACCATGAGCAGAAATACGAGATGCCCACGCTGGGAGAGCTCGGCCACGACACTGCAGCTCTTGGAGAGGAGCAGTTCCCTGGAGGAGAACAGGAGTCTCTGAGGAGATTAGATGAACATATGAAAAGAACGGTATTTCACTCTTGTGTATTCGTCATCTCTTCATGACTGGAGGGTTTGGCACCCTGCAACTCAGGGTTGAGACACATGGTATTAAATTCATTTAATTTGTGTTCTCTGAGGAAAATCACAATAAGGTGAGAGCTTTTTTTTTTTTAAAAACAGAATCCAAACCGACAACAAAGAGTGCTTTATTATTATTATTATTATTATTATAGCATTGGTGTTAATACAGAGATACTTTTAGTTGTCTCCTAGCAAAGCAGAGATGGGCTGTTGGAGACAAACTACTAACACATTGTGACTCACAGTGTGCTTTCAGAATTTAGACCTGCCTTTGCTTTCTTTCTACAAAGATGATTATGCTCTATTCTCAGTTATATATCATACATTTAATTCACAACCGTGGAACTATGAGGTTCATCTGACATCTTTTAAAAATATTAGTCCTTCACATTTTCTAAATATATGATATAAATGTATGAGTTAAAAAGAAATACAGAAAATGTCCACATCTCGTCTTTGATGGAAACGCTCTGTGTGATTTGCACCACGTCTTTTCTTCAGGGATGGGTGTGCGGCTTTGAGAAGCCACAGACTTCTCCAAACTCTCTGAGCCCCAGCACCACTGTCCTCAGTCCATACGTCACGTTTGGCTGCCTGTCTGCACGCACCTTCTGGTGGAGGCTGGCGGAGGTCTATCAGGGGGTGAGTGTCACCATGCACCGCAGTATGTAACACCAGAAACGAGGCTGCACAACTTACGCTTCATAATGGAATTGTAACTTAACTTTCCTCCATTGTTTAATACATTTCAAAACAAAAGAAAATAGTTACGATGTTGATTTAAGCTTCATGGAACAGCAGGAAATGTGTTCTAGATTTAACTATTGATGTAGGGGCCTAACTTTGGACTTGGTCTGACTGCTGTGTTTGTGTGGCATTTGCAGAAGAAGCACTCAGATCCTCCAGTTTCCCTGCATGGCCAGCTGCTGTGGAGAGAGTTCTTCTACACAGCTAGTGTGGGTATCCCCAATTTTAACAAGATGGAGGGCAACCCTGTATGTACCCAGGTGGATTGGGACACAAACCCTGAATATCTGGCTGCATGGAGAGAAGTACTGAATCCTTTAAACATTTGAACTGAAATGTATAATTATCTTGATAATTCAGTAGCACTGCTATTTTCCTTCCATCATAAACTTTTCCTGGCTTTCATCCTGAATGTGTTGTATTTCCCTTGAGGCTCGGACTGGTTTCCCCTTCATCGATGCCATCATGACTCAGCTGAGGCAGGAGGGCTGGATCCACCACCTGGCCCGGCATGCTGTGGCTTGTTTTCTCACAAGGGGAGACCTCTGGATCAGCTGGGAAGAAGGGCAGAAGGTGTGTGAAATGAGATTGCATCTTGTGCTTCTGGTGATTGAGAACGGAGCTCATAACCAATCCAGGTCAACAACGCTTGTTTCCATACACAGTTTACAGTGTGTGGGAGATGGCTGCAAAATAACAAATACCTATTTATAAGTCTTGATGAAATGGCCAGAATAACCCTAAATAAGTACCTTTAGATCATATATATATATATATATATATATATATATAATGTGGCAATGCAACACACTAAAAAGTACTGAAACCACTTAAAAACATGAAAGTGAATTGAGTTATGTAGTTGGGTATAATGTGGATCCCTAGATCCAGGATTTAAATCTTAAAAGGAAGAAAAATGCATGAAATGAAAACATTCATTCATTCATTCAACTGCACTCTGCTGCATTGATTTTGATCTTTTTTTCAACCGAGGAGTGCAATGCTAAATCTGTGGAGTACTCACTTTGCTGACTGCCCCTGAAGGTGTTTGAGGAGCTTTTATTGGATGGCGACTGGGCTCTGAATGCTGGAAACTGGCAGTGGCTCTCTGCAAGTGCCTTCTTCCACCAGTTCTTCAGGGTCTACTCCCCTGTCGCATTTGGCAAGAAAACAGACAAAAATGGAGACTACATCAAGTAAGATCATAAACCTAACAAATGATACACATATTGTAATATACATGCAATATATGTATAATAATAATAATGGTAATCATTTTGCCTCCACTCTACTTCATAGAAAGTACCTTCCTCTTCTTAAGAAATTGCCGGCCGAGTATATCTATGAGCCGTGGAAAGCTCCACGCAGTGTCCAGCAGGCAGCAGGATGCATTGTGGGTAAAGACTACCCGCATCCCATCGCACAGCATGAAGTGATCAGCAAGAAAAACATCCAGAGGATGAAGTTGGCTTATGCCAAGAAATCGACGGACGCTGCTGGTTCACCCAGCAAAAAAAAAAGGTAGTGTAAGAAAAGTAACTTTTTCAGAGAAGTTTATCTCCTCTGATAGTTAGTAATGTTTACAGAACCTCCTGCTTCTTTAATACTTTCACTTTTCCCCCTGTAGGTGTAAAGCGCAGTGCTCCATCTGTTGTTGACATGCTGAGGAAGAAAGACAGAGGAAAGTAATATGAATGCATAGTAATAGAGGTTTTCTGTGTCTATTATGTCTTCTTGAATACACCCTACGTCAGTTCCCATTTTATATTTTGAGTACTGTTTTTATTTTTTATATTGTATCTATATCAATGTTTAAAAGTGAGTGTTATACTTGTAGAATGTTTCTTGCATGGAGATTAAGTTACAATGTATAAAGATTGCTGGTCTCATCTTGTCGGAAGGCTACAGTTTATTTTGAGACAACGTTTTGTCTGTTCACAAGTGGCTATTTCATTAAATGATAAAATGCCTCACTGTTGAACCCTAGAAATGTGATGTTTTTTAGTTTTTTACTCTACAATGTCTGACGACTCAGCTGTTCATCTCAAATTATAGTTCATACATGTTCCAGATCTGTTCCAGATATTCACAACTGAGGTGATGTTTTACATTTCTAATTTAGTTACTGTCAATGTCTATGGTGTGATGTCCATTTCAGTAGTTAATCTGCATAAGAGTGGTACATCAACAGAAAAAAAAACATTTTGTATCTTCGAGCAGCCAATGGACAAACTCATTCCCAGTTTGTGCACTGGTTGTGCTCTCAGCATTACCACTAGAGGTCACTGTAAGTCTACCTGCTGGAAGTTCACTTTGTCATGCAGTACCACTGAAGGTCATTATTGGTTGAATTGGTCAAGTTTAATACTTTTGTCAAGAATATGTTTCATAAATAATTTGTACATTTGTCGTATGGCTTTGGAAGATATAGTAGATTTAACCCTCAGCAGCTGTGGTCCACAATGAGCAGCAGAGATTGTACACTGGCGAAAAGGATCAAAACATTTATATTGCGTGCATGTCAAACCGATAATATTTTGCATAATTTATATGATCTCGTTATAAATTGTATGTGTATGTAACCTCACACCAAACGAAAAAAGGCTACATTTATCCCATTCATCACAATGACCATCGGCCCCTGTCTAATCTGAGTGTGCAGCAACATTCATTTGGGCCCATTAGTCAATATAGGCAACATGCTGTATGTTTACGGTCTGTCCATGTGATTGGCTGAGGGCAGTGTGAGCGGTCACTGTGTGTGTGTGTGTGTGTGGCAGCTGTCCTTGGAGGCCTAGTCTTCTCCTGTTTCGGCTTCCTTGGAGCTGACACTGGTGTGAATAACCAGAAGATGATGTCACAGCCTCAACAGCGTGCCAGACGTCCGTACAAAGCCAAGCTCAGTTTCCACAGAGACCTCTCAAACATCAAAACAATCGGCTGTAATACTGTGCATGCGTGGTGAAGGGTGTTTGAGGGTACACTTGGCACAGGGCCACCCTGCCAGTAAACACTCACGCCAGACCATACAGGTCTTGCTAAACCGTTATCAATCATGACAGATTCATTTGATATTTTGTTTTGAATGTATTCTGCATTTGCGGTCCGATAAACATGTTAAATTGGCCCCGGCCCCAAAAAGATGCATTAATCTGTGATCAAAATCCCATCTGAACCCGTCGAACCTCAGATTCAAGACGAACAGTGCGGATTCCGTCCCGGTCGTGGAACAGTGGACCAGCTCTTTACCCTCGCAAGATTACTGGAGGGGTCCTGGGAGTTTGCCCAACCAGTTTACATGTGCTTTGTAGACCTGGAGAAGGCTTTCGACCGGGTCCCTCTGGGTTTTTTGTGGGGGGTGCTGCGGGAGTATGGGGTGCCGGACCTGTTGGCACGGGCCATCCGGTCTCTGTACGCCTGCAGTAGGAGCTGTGTTCGTCTCCTCGGTAGTAAGTCAGACACGTTCCCGGTGGGTGTTGGCCTCTGCCAGGGCTGCCCTTTATCACCGGTCCTGTTCGTGACCTTCATGGACAGGATATCTAGTCGCAGCCAGGGGTGGAGAGGATCCGGTTCGGGAGTCTCGGGATCGCCTCTCTGCTGTTTGCTGATGATGTGGTCCTGTTTGCCTCCTCGGACCGTGACCTCCAGCATTCACTGGGGCGTTTTGCAGCCGAGTGCGAAACGGCAGGGATGAGAGTTAGTACCTCCAAATCTGAGGCCATGGTGCTCTGCCGGAAACCGGCGGATTGCTCCCTCCAGGTGGGGGCAAACTGCCTACCCCAAGCGAAGGAGTTCAAGTATCTCGGGGTCTTGTTCACGAGTGAGGGTAAGGTGGAGCGGGAGATCGACAGGCGGATCGATGCGGCTGCAGCAGTAAAACAGGCGCTGTACCGGTCCGTCTTGGTGAAGAGGGAGCTGAGCCGGAAGGCAAAGCTCTCCATTTACTGGTCGGTCTACGTTCCAACCCTCACCTATGGTCACGAACTCTGGGTCGTGACCGAAAGAACGAGATCTCGGATACAAGCGGCCGAAATGAGCTTCCTCCGTAGGGTGGCCGGGCTCAGCCTTAGATATAGGGTAAGGAGCTCGGACATCAGGGGGGAGCTTGGAGTCGAGTCGCTGCTCCTTCGTGTCGAAAGGAGTCAACTGAGGTGGTTCGGGCATCTAGTCAGGATGCCTCCTGGACGCCTCCCATTAGAGGTTCCGGGCACGTCCAACTGGTAGGAGGCCCCGGGGAAGACCGAGGACACGCTGGAGGGATTATATCTCCCGGCTGGCCTTGGAACGCCTCGGGATCCCCCAGAATGAGCTGGAAAGTGTTGCGGGTGAGAGGGAAGCCTGGGTCGGCCTGCTGAACCTGCTGCCACCGCGACCCGACCCCGGATAAGCGGGTGATAATGGATGGATGGATGGAAAATCCCATCTGTCTGTGTCGACACTTTGCCACTCACACCATCTTGGATCTGGGTGCTTTAATATCCCAGTTGGATTAGCACAGCATGTTCCCATGCAGCTAGCGTTTCATAGTGATTTATTTCAGAAGTTTATTTGCTCCACGGGCAGCACCATCAAACAGTTAGTTCCCTCTTTCTACAATAAAAAAATCACTAGTTTAAAGAATAGCAGATGCCATTTATATTTAATTTTTTACAACGCCCTGACCATGATAATAGACTTTGGGCTTTTTAAAGTTCATCATTTATAATAAATGTTTTCAGCAACTGACACTACAAAATATTATGAATGTACCCAACCACTGGATTTACCAACCGAACCAAACAAGAGGACACACTCAACACTGGCTAGTAGTGTCTCCTTCACACAGCAGTGGGGTTGATTGCATCATAAAACGTCATCGTGCCCATGTTCAGATTTCATGCGTCAGTGCCAGCAAATAATAGAGACTTTTAGAGCTCCCAGTCATCACATGTGTACCTGTTGTAGACATACTTTTACCTGGTCGGAAGTCCCACCTGTTCATAGCCTAATGACTGATTATAACAATTTACATTTGCCCCGCAGTGACCTCTTTCACTATTTCTGACACTGCACAATTCTGTTTGCAGAAGACAGATAGTGGTATCAATAAAGCCGCAGTGTGAGGATCTGTAGTATGTGTTGTGTTTCCTGTTTTATTTTGTAGTCCCCGTCCCTCGTGTCCTCTGTTTCCCGGCACTTCCGGTCCCTGTGATTGTCTGCCCTGTCCCTGATTGTTTCCTCCTGTGTCCAATCACCTGAACCAGCCCTGTGTATTTAAACCCTGTTCGTGTCTTTCCCCTTTGTCAGTTCGTCTTGTTATGATCACCATAGATCACGGGGGGTGAATCAGTCGCTTGGATATTTCCTGCGAGCAATAAAGTTTTTTTTTTCTCCCTACTTGTCGGCGTTTGGGTCCTGTTCTTGCAGCTACTCCCGTGATACAGAGGTAGTGATCTCAGTGCGCATCATCTGTAGCCTCATCTATAAATCTGACAGAATAAGCTATACAAAGAAAAGCATGAGGCAATGGGCAAGCGATGTCTAAATCTTGCCCCCAAAACTCCAATAGAATTCGGATTTGGAGTGGAATTATTAAAACATGTTTGTAATAATTTGTTTTAGGGAAATGGGTGTGGTTGGCCAAAATAGGTGGAGAAAAAAAAACGTCATTGAAAAGTGACATTTGGATGTCTATCAAAGCTAAAGAATTGTTCCTTTCCATTGGGCCTATTTTTTAAACAATATTTTGACTTGTATTGAATAATATATTTGCACAATGTTCCTGTATTGTCGTATGTGCGCTTAAACATTAGGAAATCCCTCTCCAGCCATCAGCAGTGGGGTAACATGCTTACGGGTGGTTTCACTATCCAACAGTCACATGACTGAGTCTCCCGTCCTCTGCAGTGTTTCCACACCCTGCTGTGCTTTGATCTCTCTGTACACACCCCGTCCAGAGTATTCAGACCATGTGTGTGTTTTCCAGCCCCTACACAGAGAACTGGCAACCAGTCACACACAGGGCTCCGCTGCCCATAAAATGCCTATCACTGCAGTGTGTGGGGGAGGCGTTTGTTTATAGGAGTCCCTCATGGAATCTATTCTAAAATAACTATGACTGAATTCTATATGTCCATGTTGGGGGGTTAAAGGATCCTTTCTCATTGTTGAATTTGTAATTTTTTCTTCTTCCTTATTTTGAAAGTAAATTCTTCAGTTAATCTTGGTCGTTAAATTAAGTCACCTACCTGGCAAGAAAGGTGGAAAGTGTGGTATATAGAGAAACATGATGGATGGAACAAAACATTTAAATAGACAGAAGGCTCAAAGGCGTGTGTAATATGAAGCGCGTATATGTGGTAACATGAGAGACAAATTCAGATTGATATCTTTGAACTTGATTTAGGAAGCTGTAATTCACAGTCGTAGTATCAGTTGCAATCAGTTCAAAGAAGATTTTAAGGATTTAGAGTTTGTTTACCATGCAAAAAATAAAACATTCAGGAAGGTAATTCTGATAACATTTAGTTCTCAATCGTACAGGTTAATTAACTTTTCTCTTAATTTGGATTTGTTTGATTGAACCAAACATTTTAACAGGGTACATTTTTCCCATTCAAACATTTGTATGAATAATGTTGAACCGAATCAACTCATCAAGGCAAAAAGAAAAAACAAAATAAATTGCTGACCACTGATTTGTGTGTGTGACAATACACATGTTTATGTGTATGTGTGTGCATGCTTGTGTAAAGATAACAACTCATAGCTCGTTGGCAGCCAGTGAGATCTGCCTATATAAGGCTGTTCTATTCCTACTGCTTTTCCTCTGGGGATCCAATGCAATTGTCACTCCCTGGACAATGCATGCCAAAGATCTCGGTAGATTTCACCATCTTATATTGTGTTATAGAAAAATGTGCTTTTATCTTTTGAAAAATTAGATCATTCTAAAGAACAAAGGGGGATTTTTCTTGTTTCTGTACATACCTTTTACTACATGGCTATTAGCTCATTTTATAAGATGGTCCGTAGACAAGTTTTGGAAAGTGTGATGTACTCTTGTGCCTATTTGCAGGCCAACTATAAATAGTGCAGCAGCCTACGCATGCTCATGTTTGATTGGAAATCGCAGTGCCTGAAGGCAGTGCTGTGGGGCATCTGTCAAAGGAGGGACGGACGCTTGTGAATGGTGAGTTAAATGTATAAAATTATCTGCTGAATGTTGGTTATGCAAATAATAAATAGGAAAGGATGTAAAAGAGATTTTTCAAGAGATTTCTTTTAAATCTCAAACTTTTTAATCTTAAATTTCAGTAGAATTTAATGTAAACTAACTTTCTGTTGTTCTGTCTGTGATATAGTTATCAGTGTTATTGTGTTCTCTTTCAGCTCTCATTAATCTATCTGGAAAGCCCCCCCTCCCCAAAAAAAGCATTACAACACAACATTTTGCTCCTGGAGTCCCCAGAGTATTCCTTTATCTGGTGTAAAATGGATTCACGGAGAACGACGACACGCTCCTCTCCTAGAAATGGAAGATCCAACAATGGGAATGATATCAGTGGGAGTAGCCGGCCCAGTAGCTGCAGCTACCTCTCTAACGTGAGGCCAGAGAACAGGTACAGATTCAACACAAACCCAGTGTGCTGTGGTTAGTCCAACATTAATACATCAATACTTTCTAGTTTTCTTGACCTGGAGTGGACTTATGTGGCATAGTATTATATTTATTTGTTGCCATGGTCACCATAGTTTAAATAAACTGTTGATTAAAAACAGCATCTCAGTTACACACCATGGGCCTCATTTCATATCAAGCATTACACAAACAACAAAAATCTGTTCATGGAACAACCTATGTTGACCTTTAAGTTCATGATACATGCATTTTCTTTTCTTATATCCAAACCCTCAAGTTATTTGATAAATAACGACATGTATCACCATTGGCTTCTGGGAATATAATTACAAGAAACTAGAATTTGGATTCTTTGTCATATTCTGTTGGCCCTAACAAGATTATTGCCCGTGTGATTCATTCCCAAAAAATGTGCAGTGCGTAATCACTGCAAAATGATATGTGAAAATAATTTGAGGAGAATGGACAGTAATATTGTTTCCAGCTGGAATTGGGACAAGCTCTATAAAAACTATTGAGAAAAAATAAATCTGAAAGGATGAACAGGAAATGCTGTTTACTGCCAAACTCATACTTTTATAAAAAATGTTAGCTTAAAAATGTACTCATCATAGTTACATTACTGTAGTATTTTTATGGTCAACATTAAAATCTAACAGGATAAACAGCAGTATGTAGTGCAGGCACAGTAATTTACTGCATTTAGTATTACTGTCTGCTTGTGTTTACTTAATCACAAGTAACATGCAGTGAAGTGTAACAGTAACTGTGCACTGACCCAACAAATGGATGTCAACACCAGACGTGGATCAACTGCTCGTCATGTACACAAGCAGCACAATAATGCGCTTATAATATGCATGCAAGCCAATATTAATTTATGTTATTACATGTGTGAGATGTTTCTTCCACATTGCTGCATGCAATTATGGGTCAATATTCTTTAGCTATCACATTTATGGTGATGTGTTTCATTTTTCTAATGAAGATATCTGGACTAATCAGGCCTCTCTGGACACAACACATTCTGAACTTCACACTTCTTTTCTTTCTATTTTATATGGTATGCATAAAAAATAAAGAATAAGTAAGATGTGCCTTTTGTTTTCGTTGCATCTTGTAAGAACTGCTCAACACTCAATAAGAACAAATCTTAGTCTAGTCTTATTTTGTGTTATTGAGGTGATTGAGGGCTAAATTTCGATTTGGATTTTGTGACCAAATCATCTTAATCATAACTAGAACCTGTTGCTCCACACGCTCTTACCACAATTTGACACAATTTAGGATTTACTTTTTCTAACAACCTCCATGCGGCGAGTTGACTCACAACATTTGTTCACCTCGTTTTTATGAGACTGTGGGTGACGCTACAGTCAATTCGTTTATGTTTTTTCACAATGCTCGTTACAGAATATTTTTGATTTAATCAGAGCTGTATTTGCTCCCATCTTCAGTGCTATGTTGAGATTGAGGCATGCTCTTGAGCCAAATAACATATCGGGTATTTTTTATTTTAGAAAGTGTACTATTCACAAACTTGACCTATTGAAGGGAGCAATTTTGAATTAAGTAAACCTTATAAATCATTCAAGCCAATACTTTTGCTCGTCAGTCTAAAAACTGTCCGGTATGAGCGGAATCATAAAAAATAATAAAAATACAACTTGACAGACCGACTCCCCTCTCTTTCACAGGAGCACACTCTGCAGCGTGATTGCACAGTTAACAGAGGAAACGCAGCCCTCCTTCGAAACAATCCTCAAGTCAAAAGCTGTGTCTGAGAATTCCTATGTGAAGTTCACGTGTGTGGTTACAGGTAAACACAGCTTCACTGTACCAATTTGCGAGGCACACCAGATGTATGTGACCTAATAGCATTGTATTACAGGCAGGAACATACAATAATACAGTGGACTTGATAAAAATCAGTTTGTAACAATGTAAAGGTAGAGAACTCACCATAATAGTGTTCGACGTCTGAAAAAAAGGCTCAATGGAAATTTGATTTCATGCATCTTTAGCATCTGAAAAATACAAGACAAGCTCTTTCTTTATTTATACTTCAGGGAAGCAATTGCTAGTGAAACTGCTACCTTTCTTTAGTTAATACACACATTGTTTGCCCTGATGACCATATATACTGTATATATATACTTTCTATTTCTTCTATATATTTTTTTCAGGATACCCTATTCCTCAAGTCATTTGGTACAAGGATGATGTGCAGTTAGACAGATACTGTGGACTGCCTAAATATGAAATCTTCCGCAATGGACAAAACCATTCCCTGCACATCTACAAGTATGTATGTTTGGAAACAGTGACATGACATCTGAATGCACTAGAAGCAGTACACACTTTCAATAAAGACATTTAAATGACTACACAGCAACAGGTACTCTAATGGAGTTTTAATAAAGAGGTTGTTCTGAGCAAAGTTTAGCTAACACAGCACTTTCTCCTTTTTCAGCTAAGTTTACTTGTTTTTCTCAAGGATAAATGTTGTTAAAAATGGGCTTTTCTTTGCAGTTGCACTGTGGAGGACGCAGCTATATACCAGGCCTCAGCCAGCAACAGTAAAGGCATTGTGTCCTGTTCTGGGGTTCTGGAGGTGGGCGAAATGAACGAGTTCAAGATCCACCAGCGCTACTTCGGCAAGCTCAAACAAAAGGCAGAGAACAGACGCAGGGAAGCGGAAGGTAAAGAAAACCAGGAACCGCTCCGAACCATCAGTCCGGACCGCACACAGAGGAAGCGCCGCTCCACAATGGAGGCCTTTCTCAGCACTCCAAGCTCAATGGAAGATGAGAGCAACGAGGAGAGCCTTCAGGCTGTCGCTGTGGGGACAGAAGCCAGGCTACAGGAGGCCACTGTGGAAGAGGTGGAGGAAAAGCCAATCCTCATCACTAAAGGAGCAGTGTCAGCCTTAACTAATGGACAGACTATTGTTGACAACGCTAACAAGAGCGGGACATGTATACATGACTCTGCCCAGAAGATTTTTACTGCACGCGAACCCAAAACTCCCTTTGTCAAAAAGAAGATTAAAATGTCCAACAGTACACCAGGAGAGCGGCCATCTGAGGAGAGAATGGCAAAAGATGAGACCTTAACCTCTGTAGCTCTGGGCTGCACAGAGAAAGTTCAGTCTGAGGGGAATTCAGAAGAGTTTATGGAAGTAGAGAACATTGTTAGTTCGTCAGCTGTGGATTCAGACTCCAGGAATGTGCCAGAACGACATCAGAAATCAGAAACAGAGGAATTATTGCGTGCTGAAAGGCCTTCAAAGGGTGAAAACATATGTGTCGAGGTAGCCGTTCCTTCACAGAGAGGACAGCTGCCTGCCTCAGTACCCGCTGCTGCTCGTACATCTACAAGTCGTACTGTTTCAAGGACTGAAGGGAAAAAAGATGCAAAGCATGAGAAGAAAGCTGGGCGTAAAGATACTGAACAGAATTTGGAAATGCAGAACCAAAGTCCTCACATGACCTCAACACAGCGACAGTCAAGTGCTGCAGCAGCATCCCGACCACCCAAAAGCACAGTAAAGGGTGACATTTCTAAAACAGAACATGTTGAAGTCATGGTTGTGGACGAGAAGTCAAATACTGCTGGATCTTTAGCACACAGAGACATTGAGTCAGTGAACACACCACGTGAAGACAGAGCCTCTTTGCTTCAGCGTCCATGTGAACAGACTGGAGGTCAGCCGTCTGCGAATAAAGCAAGCCCCACCCAAGAAAATGTGTCTGTGTCTCGGCCAGCGCTGCTGAACGAGGTGAGCGAGCCTTTACGCATGAGCTCATGAGCGCTTTGTGCTGCCAACACAGGCCTCATCGGTAACATACGCATCCTGGAGCTATTTCTAGCTTTTACAAGTATGCCTTGCTGTGTGACAAGAATTACATGACGCACATGTTGACAGATGCAACAGTAGATTCATGCATTTGATATTCTTAGTTCAAAGGTCTGAGAGTTACAGTATTTATTATGATATACATTTGGAATTATACTTTGACACTCTAAAAATATTATGGTACATGGATGAAGCAGATTTTCCCCCAAGCACAAGTTTGAGATTTGGGGAAATACCTGTATTTGCTTTCTTGCAGAGAGTTAGGTCAGAGGAAGATCGATACCCTCTCATGTCTGTCTGTTAAATCTAAAGCAATAGCCAACAGCTGATTAGCTTAGCTTAGCACAAAGACTGGAAACAGGAGGAAACAGCAAGGCTGTAATTTTTGTTTTTACACTTTCTTTTTTCATATGGATTAAACAATGAGATATATTATGTTAATTCATGAACTTTAGATGGAGTAGTAGTTGGATTTTAATGTTGGACAGAGGCAATCTAGCTGTTTACTCCTGTTTCAAGTGTGATGCTGAAGCTAGAAAGCTGCTGGCTGTGGCCTAAGCAAATATGCCGGCTATGCAGACAAAAAAAGCTATTTTATTTCAGATGGACTGAAACAGACAGACATGAGGTTGATCTTTGGACAAGGGTATTTCCCCAAACGTTCAACTAATTCTTTCAAAAATGAAAGTGAATGGAGGGTGTTGTGATGGTGACGTGATTGATGATGTTAGGCCTCTATAACTACATTCAACCTATACATTTAACAACAGCCACTATAAGCACTTGTTTTGCTATTTGGATTGCGTATCTTTATTGCCCACTGCTTATGCAATCCTCCTGACAATAGGTGCATGGTTAAATACTGACGGCACTGAGTGCTGAGACAAAACACTGCACAGCTGAAGCACCTCTTAAAATGATTCGCATTCCTTTCTGGCCACACTTAAATGTAAAATAGCCAGCTTACTTGTGAAGAGGCCTCACTGGGTCAGCATTAGGGAAACAGGGAATCAGAAATTAGCAAAGCTGCTGATTTTGTATGTAATTTATTATGACATTGAATATTAAGTACTTAGATTTTTTGCAGTAGCTTTTTTAGGGAACCTATGGGCAGAATGAGAATGGCCCTAGAGCTATATCACGGCGTATCTCATGACATATGACACAGGGAACCTCTCGTGCTAATTTGAAAAGGGATTCAGCTCAATTACAAACTTTATGGGGATTTAAAGCTGAACCAACATGCGCAGAGACGTATGGAAGAGAGTTTCGCACCATGCTTACATTTCGCTATATACCAAAAATATCACACAACCGTGCAGTATTTTTCACTGTCACAGCAAAACATAGAGTCTCAAACAAGTGTTAGATAACGTGCTGGATTTGGATTCTAGGTGAAGTTGAGTTGATATGTCAACATGGATTTTTAAAATAGTTTTCTTGTTCAAAAACAATTTAAGAAACATCCTATGGTTCGTTTCCAGGACACTCAAAGCTTCTAACATGGATGCAAACACTAATGTGGCCGGTATTTTACTGTGAGAAATCTGAAAATTGCAAACTGGTAAAGGAAAGGTTTGTGGTTATCATCACGTTCTATCTTTTCTCTGGTTCGTGATTTTCTTTTTGCTGCAAGGTCTTTCCATTCCGTTCTCTGTTTGTTGCTGGTTACTCTGTTGCTGTTTTCAAATTACATTTGTTTGTCCATGTTCTGCATAGTCAGGGATAAGGGAATAAGTATTTACAGCATGGAAACCTCTGCTTGTATTTTGCCCCAAGGTTACACAGGCCCATACAAAGAGGAACAGAAATGATGCACCTGTCAGCCTTGGGCTTCCACCCAACCAGATGGATGCACAAACACCACGAAAAGCCGAATCAGAGAGAGAGACTACGGCAGATGACATCCAGACCCCGTCTTTGCGGTGTGGTCTTCAAGCAGCAATTGACAAAATGACACAGGGCACATGGGATCATTCCAAGGGATCAAATGAAAGCAGTAGGGCCCTTTTTACAGACATGCAGAAGTCACCCCTCCAAAGCCCTGGTGGTGGTGAGAACTCCCGAGGGTGTAATGTTTCTTCCAGCACCCAGCAAAGCCAAATTAATACACCTATAAAAACTGTTGAAGGGACAGAAATACAAGTTGATGAGAAGGTAGAAGGCAAAAGGGTAGGTACGTTATCAGTGGAGTCTAACAGTTTGGCTCCAAATGAGAAGATAGTTGAGATGGAGACTGAAAGTGCCGCTCTGCATATGATTGGACACATGAAAACAGAAAAGACCAAAGATGCAGCAAATAAAGACACTGATGTTATGATTGTTGATGGATCGCATAAAGAAACTGAGAAGAATGAGCATATATTAGATATGGAGGAGAAAACTAATTCAGCATCACAGGCTCTACAGTCCTCTATGTTAGAGCCTGCAATCTCACTCCTGACAAAAACGTCAGAAAACACAAACATGTCTGAACTCCAGATTAAAGAGTTCCAAGAAATCACAAAAGTCATATCTGTAGCTGAACATTTGAGATCACAAATAAAGGCTCTTGAATCCACAATAGTAAATTCAGTGACCGCCTTACCGGTTCATGCTGTCTTTGTACAAGATCCAACTACAACTGTGACCGAAACATGTGAGGAGTTAAAAGAAGATAACAGCAAACCGACAGTGAAGAAGTCGATGTCTGACAGGAAAGCTGACGCGAGTATTACTCCCCCCAGAAACATAAAAGAATCCCTCATTGAGGCCTATAACCAACAAAATAAAACTGATCAGGAACAAATTCCGTCTCAAGGTGCAAATTCCCCGCCTGTTCAGGCTTTACAAAACCCATCTGTAATCCCTCCTATCTCTGTCATAGACACTGGCACCACTGCAGAGACCGCAGGACTTCATGGCAGTGACAACACCAATCACAAAGGTGTCATGGACATTTGCCAGGAAACGGAAGCCTCAACTCAGTTTCCTCTGAAAGATTGCCCTGTTGTTTCCCTTTCTGGGAGTGAAAATATCAAACACAATCTTCCTCCTTTGACCTCTCAGGATGAACTGACCAAAATACTTTCATCTGGAACTGTACCACGAGAACATGGGACTCCAATTGCAGTGACAAATATTACAGTTCTGGAGCATGCCAAATGTCAACCGGTTCAAGGCAAACACATGGGAGTTACACAAAAGTTAACCCCAGAAAGTCAACTCAACTTCCAAACTGAAATGGGGATTACTGAAGTGAATTCCACAACAGCAGATAAATACAACATGGAAGAACACAACACAAACACCCGTTCTGTGCAGAGTGTACAAACGTTTCCAGCTAAAAATGTACTTGGAACAGATACACAAGGGAATAATCTTCACATTATTCAGGAGGATAGCTCAATAGTGGAGGAATTTTCAAGGACTGACCTTTTAGGCAAACCAACTCCAGGGGTTAGTCCATTGTTAAAGAAACAAGACTGCGTTTCTCCCATTCCTTCTGCTACTCCACAAGAGCTAGCCTCTGGCGCCCGACGCAAAATCCTAGTGCCAAAGGCCAAACCTGAGGAGGCCTCAGAGGCCCCATCACCTGTTGATATCCAAACTCAGAAAAAGGACGTTCCTACAGAGAGCAGCAAGCTTTCCATAAGTCCCGTGACCCTCACTACGTCTCCAAGCATGTCAAAAAGGTCACCTCTACTTCAGCCCCCTGTTGAGCAAACCTGTCCTGCAGAAAAGCGTTCTCCGCTCTTGAACCGGAGGAAGACGGCATCTGAGACTCAAGCACCAAGCCAGCCGCCCACTGAGGAGATCCACACGCCGAAAACTGAGGGGAAACCTGCAGAGAGGGACAAGCATGACCCATTCAAAGGTACAATAGCCAAAATAGTTAATGAGAAACTCTCAGCTTTAATAGAAAGTGTTACTAATTGTTACTACGTAGCATGTGAAATATTATCCTACAGTAGTTGTAAAATCATGTCTTTATTGTTTGAGGGTTGCAGTGGATTGACATTTGCTTTCAGCGCCATAATATGTATTTTCTATATATAAGCTGAATTATACAGCAAATAAATGTTTGCTATGTAGCATATGGCAGACACAGTATATATCAGACTGGATAAATCAAGGTTGCTAGACAGTTTGAACGTATAAAAGTTGCTTCACTATGTTGTCTGTGTTGTGTCTCTTTCCCTCCAGCACCTCAAGTTATTCGTAAGATCAGGGGTGAAACCTTCGCGGATGCCTCAGGACACTTGAAGCTGTGGTGCCAGTTCTTCAACGTACTTAGTGACTCAACAATCAGATGGTACAGAAATACAGAGGCGATTGCTCAGATTAAAAGAAAGTAAGTTTTCAGTGGGACTCCAAAGAAAATCTTCAGTTTCACAAGAAATATCATATAATGTAGTTCTTTGTCGTTTTTTATTATTTATTGTTTTGCAAAATAGGAAAACAAATAGCTGTTGTTATTGGTTTCTCAGTGCAGGGGATGAGACTCAGGTCAACCTTGCCATTGTTCAGGCAACCTGCAAAGACTCTGGTGTTTACGGATGCACAATCACAAATGAATATGGGACCGACTCCACAGACTGTCTGCTTAGTGCAGATAGTATGTACTCTTTTAACTTACATTTGCAATAAAACAAAAACTTTTCCTTGCATTACTGGAGCGCCACTAGTCTCATTCTGCTTTCTCTCTCACTGTGTTGCAGTCTTGGCTGGAATGTCCCTGCGTGAGGACCTTGGTGGTAAGATGAGACTTTACATGTTTGGATCCCAGTTTTTCCAGTGTCAGAGCCCAAATGCTTTTCTTACTGCCATTCTTACATTCTTCTGTATGCAGTTGGAGAAGAGATCGAAATGACACCCCTGATATTCAACAAGGGTGTGGCTGATACTGGGGTCTGGGGTAACACATTTTTTGGCCGTATAATGATGCAGGAATCTCATATTGGTGATGGCTGTTCTCATAAAGTCTGGAGGGCAAAAGTCATCTATGGTCTGGAACCTGTGTTTGAGTCTGGAAACACGTGTATCATTAAAGTATGCAACCCCATCGCCTATGGAGGCAAAGCAGAAAGCTGCCTTATCGACAGGAACCTGGACATTGCCAAGCAGGTATGTAAAAAGGTTTCATTCATTCATGTCTTCTGAAATGTAGATATTTTATTCTATAAGCTTAAAAATCTAGCATTAAAGTGAATCAGTTAGTAGTCATTCTTGCCCACATAGGATTACTGAGGCACTAATCAAATAAAGAATAACTAAATATACCAATGTAAATTGAGCATATCTTTACTGGCCGTTCTCCAACGTTCTGCATACAGGAGTGTAAAATTCGGAACTTGGCTCGGGAATACTGCAAAATCTTCTCCGCAGAGGCAAGAGTGATCGAAAGCTTTGGCCCGTCACTTGAGTGAGTATGATCTCTTGGTTCATTCTTCCTCAAAGTTTAACATCCTTTGAGTATTATTTACAGTACACAGACTATTACGCTAAAAGTCAATCACGTCATCTTTGTCACACAGGGTGATCCCAGTCTACCTGATGTACCGACCAGCAAACACTGTCCCTTACGCCACAGTGGAGGCTGATCTGCCAGGAAACTATCAGAAATACTCTGTCCTTGATGATTCAGGCAGAATAGACATGAGGTCTGGCTCTGAGGCGGAGCAGAAGTGCTGTGCCCTGCAGCACTGGATCTTTCAGTGGACCAATGGCAGTCTGCTACTCACTCGTCTAGAAGGTATACGCTGACACTTCAACAGGGCAATGTGAAATGTTTGGTTTCCCCAAGTTTGTGGCAAAAGTTTTGAATGATATGAAAACTGAGGCCCCCTTCTTTTTTTTACCTCCCGGTTCATCCCACAACACAACAAGCGTTTTTCAAGTTTGTGTTCAAATCAGTGGCATATTGAATTAAAGGCAGTGAGCGTGTGGAGCTCAAAATTGGTTGACAGATTAAAACACACGTTACCATAACGAATTAAGTAAGCTGTTGCTTGAAATGGGGAGAAGTTTTTTTGTGCAGAGTTACTTACATTTTCACCTTCTCAACCCTAAACACCCTCAGGTTGATGAAACACGATATTATGCAGCGTTATATTTACAATAACAATGAGAGTCAACTTGTATTTTTATTTTTCTCTACCGCTTACATGTTCAGTGCTGGAGTTAATGTGGTGAATAATCACATTGCATGTCTGTCACATTTGAATATGTTTCCTGAACAACTGAAAAATAAAGTAATTGCGTGGTGTTGTTTTGCAGGTGTTGACACCAAGATCACCAATGTTGGGATTTCAGTTAAATCGACGGGGTTAGTATAATTATGTAGTGAAAACCTAATTTTACAGGTAATTTACATTCATGCTGGCAACAATCACGACTGTGACATTTGGCTTTGTTGTGTGTTACTACAGGCATCAAGGTCTGTCTGTGGAAGGAAATCCCAAAGTGTTTGAGCAGTTCGTCTCCCAGCACCAGTGTAACTACTTCTGTGGTCTGCTCAGCCTGAGGTCACTAAAGGTCATGGACTCTTTATTGATGCCATCGAAGCCTAAGGGCTCCCGGAGCCCATTACTTCAACGCAAAATGGCTGCTGACTCCTCCAGCCCTCAGGCCGGCCGGAGAGCTGCTGGCAGCCCCAGACTGCCCAGGAAGACTGAGCAAGAGGGCAGAAACACTAAACAAAAAGATGCTGATGCTCCCAAACTTGTTAAGGTGGAATAGAGCAAGATATGAGGGATCACATATTTGCTCAATAGTATAGAATTCTCATCAAATTCTATTGACTTTCTTCACGATGAAGTCCGAAAACCAGAAATGGTTCACTGTATCAGCAAAACAGGGCAGGGAGAAACCAAAAAGGATGATTACACCTCCTGTTTTTAAGAGAGGAATAAAACCCTTCAGAGACCAGGAAAGAGAATAATAAATAGTGTTTTGACAGCCACCATTCCTCGCCATTATCATTCATAGTGGACTTATGCCCTGACGTGTTGTGGGGATTATCTATCGTTTCCTACAATCAACCAATCTTGGGGTTGAAACTACAGTGAAGTGTAGTGAGAAGTAGCTGTCCTGGGTTTGTGTTCGATCAATCCTTGAACCATTGCAGGTCACAGATTGTCAATCCCAATCTCAGGTCAGTGTATTTGTACTAAATGAATTGGCAAGATAACCCTTTTTGAACTGGAGTGTGTAGTTTGTTTTAGTAATCTGAATGTAGGGCAGTTAGTATGCCAATAGTAAAGTCAAGCCATAACAGAAACACAGTACAGCACATTTTTACGGATGTGAGTGAACAAACATTTTCGGTTATGTATCACGCCAAATGTAGCTTCACATGACACTGTTGTACGGTGGCAAATGGTGCTGGGCTTTTTTGTTGTAACCTCATGTTTACTTGCTGTTCTACATTGCACTGCATTTTTAGAAACTGCACCTTTGAATGCAAATGGCTATAAAATAAAAGATGTGATTAAGCCTCGTACGTTTGGAGAAAGTGCTGTAAAAGTGCATGACGTGCTTTTTAAATGTTGAGTGTCATTCTTAATAGACATTAGCATATTGAGGAGTGAGCTAAATCACAGCAATGAAAGTCTCTCTGACATCTGCAGTCACTCATTATCATATCGTCTTGAAAGATAAGTAACCCGGTGTTATCTTCGTGACTCCTATTATCTGAGAGGACTGTCACATTTTTTTCTGTTAATTTACTGACAAGAACCTGTTATTTATAGCATTTCTATAAAGGGGATTTCCATATATGGGCTGATTCCTTTTGATGATATTTGGAAAGCAACAATTTATTTGTATCAATATTATTCCAGCTACATCAGAATTATACAAAAGATGTAAATATGATCTAGGGGGCCATGAATGTACAGCACAGCCATCTTGATACAATCTTGACTTGATCATCAACAAATAAAAAAGGCCTTAAGACGTGTGGGCAACACAGAAATACACTCACAAAGAAAATCGGCAAAAATTAAAACGAGACTAAGAAGCCACAGCAGTGCTAGCAGCGCTGTATCTGTACTGTATGGGCAAGACAAAGCTTCAAGCTAACATGATAATAGGGTTAGCATATCATCTAGGTGTGATATGGTTTAGCAGGTTGCCATTCTAGTTTAGCATTGTAGCATGTTACACCCTTGCTAATCAGCACTAAATTTGAACTGATGATGGCACAAGATGAAAAATGAAGGGATCACCAAAATTACTACAGTACATCCTACGGAGGACATGAATGTGTGTAGAATCCATCCAATAGTTGTTAAGACATTTAACTAAAGAACACAAATATCAGCCTATAAATTAAAGGGTCGTCAAAGTCAGTAGGATTCATCCTGGGATCTTTAAATGTCTGTAAGAAAATGTAATGGCAATCAATCTTCCATTTTATAGTTGTTGAGATATTTCAATTTGGAATAAAGTGGGGAACTGACTGCTAGCATGGCTACAAATTAAACTGATCAATTACAATATGCAGAATAATTTGTTTTATATCATTTGTATTCAGCACAACATACGTATTTACTTTTTGAATAGATGTACTAAAGGATTCATCACTTTGTGCTGTAGGATCTTATTAATATCTGACATGAGAAAGACACATTGTGGCGAGAGTAAAAAAAAGGATTCCTCAGCTATCTTATGCTGAACAGCTCTACCACTTAGGGGCAAATCACCTTCACAGAAATTAGAGAATGACGTGTTGCTCGCAAATAGTGTGTTTTTACTGGGTGAAAGGCTAACTTCATCATGATAATCATTTGTGATTCATGGCGTTAGTGAGTCATCGCTTATGTAAGCAGTGGCCTCATGCACAAGCGTGAGCGGTGCCACAGACCGAAATCTATACTTCCCAAATAAGGTCACTTAGTGTCAACCCTGGTGTTGTCTAGTAGCGTGAGAGCGTCAGATGCTGCCAACAGAAGGAAGAGTTCACAGACTTAAGTGTGAGGTAGCTAATGCGTCTGTTATTTAGTCTATATTTCTTAGACACAACTATTTGTTATAATCTGTGACACATGTTGGCAGCAGGGTAAAAAAAAGTTTTATAAATAAAGTTGTGGCCTTGTACCTGCTGTGTAAGTGAACTGAAGCAGACTACACTACCAAAGAATTTGTAACACCATGCACAAAAGGCCCGTGCATGATACTCACTTGAAAACCAGCTCACAGATATCCAGGTGCAATTAATGTCTGTAATGAAGGAAAGCATCTTCTGTAACTATGAGAACAAACCTTTAATTTAATGTAAATAGAACTAAAGTGCATGACATCTGGCTCATGGGTCTCATTCATTAATTGATTTCCACCACGTGTCCACATGGTGCTGAATCTGGCGCCCTCCATTCACTATTGAGACAGCGTATACAGTATGTTTGGACTAGACACATGGGCGGTATCGCAGATGAACAGGCTGGATGTAGTGAAATTGATATGTTACGTTACTTTTCTTTTTTTTTTATATGTGATAACAATAAGGATGCGATTGGACCTATCATACAACAAGACACTCCTGCCACCTACTGTTTGTTCAATCACCGCACAATTGATGAAAATAAGAGAAGTGAAACAACTTTAAGGCTCTCAAAGTTTCCAATGATGTCTGTTTTTAGTTGACCAAACTTTCTATATGGATATATTGAGGTGAATGCTTGATTTATCTTGGAAAGTCATCAAATAAAGGTTTCCCTTTCGATGTCACATCTGTCAATGCAAGTATTTTTTCACATTTGTATTGTATTTTTCTTCTATTGTATATTTATGTCTCTTGTACATATTTGTTATAGTATTTTTCATATTTTCTATGTATTTTTCTTCTATTCTATCTTAATGTTTGTTGTACATATTTGTTATAGTATTTGTTTTATAATTTCTTTAATATTTATTGTATTCTATATTTATGTTTCTCAACTTTTTCTATATCTGCTTTTAATAGAATCTGTGACATTGTGGTTATATGGCGTGAGCTGTTGCCTACTTGATTTAATTGTTTTATTTAATTTCTCTATGTTTATGCACCAATAGACCAAAGTAAATTCATTTTCTGAGAAAACCTGCTTGGCAATACATCTGATTCTGATTCTAAGTACTACTGTCATTACAGTTTGTTATGGGAGATTGAGTCAAATATTTAGTCACTGATTATCAGTTTTCAGGGAAAAATGGAAAAAAGCATAATAGTAAATGGGGGTATAGTGCTGTGAAAAGTAACATCTTCATGACAAAATAAACACGAAAATAAAAGTATTAATAGTATGGGTAAAAGGTTATCCACAATATATCAGAGTGGCAAAATATGTAAAATCAATATTATTTTGGAAATTAACTCGAATGAAATGTCAGTATCATTGTTGATTATTAAAAAAACGTTTGTCGGATAATGACAAAGACAATGAGACATACCTTAATCCGAATGAATTTCCTGCAATGCGTTACAGAAATAATTATGAGCAAAGCGTGGAAATTATAGAGAAAAGATGCATTGGCACAGCTCTTCCTGCTGCACTGAGAAGCTCTGACTAAATGATATGAAGAGCACTGAATCGTTCACAGTAATCTTAGCATTAATACCCATGATAAGACGCATTTAGGCCTAATTAAATGCCATTTAATTTAATAGGTATAATGTTGAGTTAATGTGAAGACCTCACACTCAGAACCTGGGTCTTTAGCACATTAAACACATTTGTAGAATTCAGTCGCACATTCAGACTCATTATGTGGCAACATGTAAAAAATATGCTAAGATCTTATTTAATTTTGATAGTTTTGACCGACATTATAGAATTGCATCTTTACATTCTGCCAGACGTTATTTGTACAACATCAGAGCCACAATGAGGTTGCACAGTCAGTAAGATCTCATTAAATCAAAAGGAAATAAAGGGAAAACAAGTGTGTATCTGCATGGTCTCTCTCACAAGGCATTGTTGTGCCTGACTGACCTCAATTACCATCGGCAGGCCAGGGTAGTTGTGACCATTTAGGCAGATTATATGAAAATGATCACACGTCCCTAAATGCCACAGACTTGTTGGCATTTGAAAAAAGTTTTATCTCTAGCTCACCAAAAGTCCCAGGCTGCCACTGGTCTGTGTGCCATCGCTAAGTTGACTGTCAATGCTGAGGTAATTTACCATATCACAGCAAGCTATTGCTGACTACAATAGTGACATTCTGATGCATATCTCATGTTATCTCCTCTCATGAGGGAACATAAAGGCTAAATCTGTGGGATGTGTATGCATGGATGATATGCACATGATGAAGCGCTGTGCAATAGGGCTGAGCAATCCTCCTTTCAAATACTGCAGAGGAAGAGGAGATGTGGTTACGAATCTGCAACAATATGCTCCTAAATCTTCTCAATTATGTTTTGCATAAAGCACGGCAGTGCCACTTCTAACACCTGGGTGTCAAGAGGTATCTGTAATATCTACAGCAAAAACAACTGGGCTATCACCTGGTAACAATCCCGATTTAGTCGGGCTATTCATAATCAAGAGGCATTGAGGACAACCTCTGAACAGCTTTAACGCTTTTCAATATTGCTTTTTGATGGGATGGGATTTTGAAAAAATAATCAAACCATGAGTTGGTATCACTTCACAACTAACGTCCTCAATTGCTCAGAGAAGTGTCAGTAAAGGTGATGTTCAGATACCACAGCATCCTCTGTATGACACAGCCAATACATTAAGACATCGCAACAGTCTGAGGGAGTAAAAGCCATCTGTGAATTTAAGTTTTGCATTCACACCCTTCTTTTTTGATGTGTACTTAACTTAAGCATATATGAACGTGTGAATTCAGAAACATTTGAGTTACATATTTGTCTTTAAGAAATACGCAAGGCAGACATTTTCTATTATTTAAAAGTTGAATCCAAATATTACTTTAAGGTCAGAAACTGTCCAAGAGATATGGATGAATAACTAAACTCTGCAGTGTTTGGAACTTGACAGCTGCTGTTGTTACATAAGTGCACTTGGATATTTATGCGTGCAGCAAATATTGCACAGAGGAAAGTGTTATAAAGTTAGATTTATATTTGTACTAATCTTTTTATTGAAAACAAACCTATGACCTTGGTTTTCTGTTTTGACCGATTGGATCATCTGTATTTTACATGTCTAACTCAGGGAACTCCTTTAACATTGGCACTGTTGATTAATAATCTTGTGTTACACACCAACAATTATACAAATACAGTATATATGTTTTTCTTCCATAGGGAAATATACAACTTTTTAATATAATGTAATATCTTTGTAGTTCGAATTTTCCATTTGGTAATTTTCCAAAACACCATCTCAGTATGACAGACCCCGTAATTGTTTTACCTTCATGCGAGTCGAGTCACACATGTGCCCCCAAACAGTGTTGCTGCAACACACTGCAACAAGATTGAATTAAACACAATTCAGAAAAACACACAGGCAAGACAGTCTCAAAGAAATGATATTGACATAACACCTGACTTTTTAATGATGGCTCAAACAAGTGTTGCTAATCTCTACAGGCCAAGTCAACAAACAAACATGGCAGGTGGGTTTCAGGTGTGTCAATAATTATGTTATCACTTACTCAGTCAAATGTACGTCCTTTAGGAAATTAGATGTGGTCCATGATCAAATAAATAAGTTAATAATTAGTGGTGTTGAAAGCTTCTCACATGTTGTAGTGTGTGTTAGATTATTCCATTGTTGACAGTCCAGGTGTTGATTAGGTTGTAGTGGAAAGTAAACTCACCAACATCCACGTTATGCACTGTTTTATTTACAGAATAGAGTTTACCCACCTTTAAAGATGACCATTAATATGCCATAAATTGTTGTTTCAGAGTGATTGTTTATATTGGTGCTTGTTTGGTTTATGAGTCAAAATAATTATTTTACCGATGTCACTCTCAATCAAAAGAAAGGCTCTTATGATTATGTGTAATCTGAAAGGATATCATAATCATGTCAATTCTGCATTAACCAGGCACTCTTACACTTAGGCTATATATATAGTTATTCTTTTTTTAGACTTTATATTTGCACTCCTCCCACTTTGTATTGCAACTGCTGCACAGCAATACCTACTGAATCCACACAGAATTATCACCAACTCAAAACTATCCCATTAATGTCCGTATTTTAACGTAATAGTCCCTCTTGGCTGTCCATAAACTACTGTAAGACACTATTGAACAAACGTAGAGCTTGCGACACGTTTCATTTAATTTTTTGTCAACCGCCTCGCTGCTCTCTCTCTCTCGTATCCTGAACTGACACCTCAACACAGAGCTCGCACGGGGGCGGGACTTCCGGTTGCGCGCACCCGGAAGATTCGGATGCATGTGTCAGTGCTGGACGGTGCATCCGTATGCCTGTTACTTTAAACGTCTTAATGTGATTTAAGTGCTTTTTCTATCCACTAGTATTTGCCACCATGTTGTCGATAGACTTTCTCGACGATGTTCGGCGCATGAATAAGCGGCAGGTATGTAGCCGAACATGAGTTTACTCTGATGTTACGAGCGCCTCTTTGTATGGTGAGACACCGCTGAGCTAACGTGAACTAGCCGCCGACCGCCTTCTAACGCTGGAGCCTGTTTGTCACCTGTTAGCAACATAGAAAGGGCACTGTTTCGTGCACGTGTGTCTCTTAAAGGTCCCCTTTGTACTGCAGCATGAAACACAGATGGTAACCTTGATCAAACATTACTCCTGACTTCAGTGTAGCTAGCTAGTTTCCTCATCATTTCACCACACTATTGCCATGGCACCGTTAGCTAAAGTCTAACTTCAGATTAGCTCAACGTTACCAGTGAAGCCCCACTGAATTTAATGTGATTAAACATATGGGGGGCACAATTCAGAGTTAACAACTAAGTTGGGTCTTGAGTTAGTTAATACCTGGATTTGTGGTATTTATTGCTATATACACACACACGTATGTTTTGAGTAGTTATTGGACATGTCATTTTAATAATCCTCTTTTTGTTTGCAGCTCTATTACCAGGTGCTAAACTTTGGTATGATTGTTTCCTCTGCTCTGATGATCTGGAAGGGACTGATGGTTGTCACTGGCAGTGAGAGTCCAATTGTTGTTGTTCTCAGGTATGTTGGTTGGGAATTAGGTTCCTGTTCTTCCTTAATTTGGCATGTGTAGCCCCTGCTGATGAGAGATTAGTGATGTGGGAATTTCACTAGCTAACATCCTGTGTGAAGTTAAGAACTTCCTAGGGAGATGGGTTCAGCATGGAGGAAAAACGCATGAATAAACAAGTACTTCACCCAAAGACTGTTTGTTATGTATGTAAAAATAGGCATTGCCACATTTCTAACAACCGGTAGGATTTCGGTTTTTGTGGGGGGTTTGCATTTTTTCTCAGGCAGCTGTCATTTATTATTGGGCGACACTAGGTAATTGAGTACTTTGTTAGCACACTTCTGAACATGTAAACTACATTGTACCACAACACATATCTGATAGAAGAAGTTGCTCAGTCACTGAATCTCATGGATTTGCTCCTTTTCACTAGGATGTAGTTTTGCTGTAAATCTCTATAGCATATGTACAGTTGTGATGTAAGTGGTCATTAGAGAGAGCATCACTCAGGCTGAATAACACCAAATTTGAGGTTGCCAACAATATTGAAGAATTGTGAATCTCTCTGTAGTACAGCGTTAGACATGGTTGGCTTTCTTCTGAAAAACAAAAAAACAGGTAGATAGATCACACAAACATCACAGATTAGGCACGCTTTATTTGACTGTCCATTTCTTTAGCTCTAGTTTAACTAAGCCATGCCACACCTTGGTAAACAGAAATAATATTAAATACAAGTCACCTTTTTGCCATCATTATGCTAAATGCATGAATAGTTGTCCGTGGAAGTAGGATCATTCTGCAACATAATTACTTTCTGATTCTGTGAAAGTGTGTGTATGTAGTTAGTTGCTTAAAATGAAGTTTTGTTAAACTGTGCTAATTGGTCCTCATGCCTGCCTGTTGCTGGTCTCCAGTAATCCGTAGTAACTAGTATTTTAGTTTTAAGTAATGCAAGCTATACAATCCCAGTTTAACCACTGATGGGTAGGGATGTCAGTCATTTTTTAAATCTTAATCTCATGCCATGTAATGTTGAGCAGTCATGTTGACGGTCAGTTATTAATACCACCTTGTGACTTTATAAACGTTGCAATATGCTATTGAGCTGAGTTGTTTCCTTGTTTTTTCAATGCACACATTTAGTTGTTTTTTTACTCTTAAAAGGACTCGCTAATATCTGTTAATGGTTAAGTTTGGATTTGCATATTATTTAATACAAGTGGAAATGTTGTGTATATATATATATATATATATATATATATATATATATATATATATATATATATATATATGAACTAACTACTTTGATGATGTATATCTACCATTCATTTCAGTGGGAGTATGGAGCCAGCTTTCCACAGAGGAGACCTGCTGTTTCTGACCAACCGAGTAGAGGATCCAATCAGAGTCGGAGAGATTGTTGTCTTCAGGATAGAAGGCAGAGAGATTCCAATAGTACATAGAGTACTAAAGATCCATGAAAAGTATGAATACACATCTTATTCATAGTGTTGTCAATGATTCATTCGTAGTTTCAGTATCAGTGGGTCCCATGCCTGTGTGTCAAACCTGAGTGTCATTCATAGTTATCTAAAGTTATCAAAAAATTCTCAGAGAGGCCTTTGTGATATGTCACGCTAATCATGCATCCTCATCCAGACACAGATGTGTTGAAAAGGAGGTCTTGGTGTTCATTGTGGTCTAAAATTACACTGATACTTTGTTCCCAGGGAAAATGGAGACATTAAGTTCTTGACCAAAGGGGACAACAATGCTGTGGACGACAGAGGACTGTACAAGCAGGGCCAACACTGGCTGGAAAAAAAAAGATGTGGTGGGACGAGCTAGGGGGTAAGTGCATTGTTTGGAGGAAAAATCCATAATAGGACAGATCAAATCACCTGTTGTAGTATCATTTAGATATGTTTCTCACTCAAAACTGGAGGAGAATTGCAATCAATGAAAGTTTGAAAAATCAAAGAATATGTATAAATCAATATAAAATCAGTATAAAATCAATCGTCTGTAGTGGCAAGATAACACAATATGTGTTGCCAAGGTTTTTCTGCATTGGACTCAATAAAAGACACACTTACAATCTAATGGATCTAATCTAATTTGCATTGGATGGTGACAAACTGAGAAGAAGGTCATATGCAAAAAGCAGCAATTTCCCATCTTTGCGGTTTAAGATTTGGGGATTAGAGTTGTTCTATTATCTTTGCCAGTTAATTTACATTGAGGACATATGCAATTCATTCGCTTCATCAGTGCTCTTCTAGATGGATGAGAGAGATGGTGTTTTAGTGACTATTAAAGATAGTAATTAGGTACTGCAAGGGCTAATGTGGGGATCTCTGTCTGACTCGCCATGTTCAAACAAATAGCATGACTCCATAACTGCGTTCTGTTTTTTTTTAATTTATTTTTATTTTACAAACAAAACCCCTAACAGATGTGATGTGTATGATGCGATATTGCGGAAAAAAACGGAACAATAGTCGTCTCTGTACTCACCTTTTATACAAACAAATCTAATTACAAGCGGTTCCGCAGGAAATACTAATTGCACCTTCACACAAAGAGATTAATACATGCCTTGCTTCTACAGATAGGAGGGGCATTAAAGGCTGAAGCTAGGTATATGTTTGAGCAGATGTTAATCCCAGAATATGGCTGTCACGATCATTCAATTTGAGATAAAACAATTATTAGCGATTTATGGTTTAATTTCTTTTTCATTTTATGTAACTCTGCGCTGTTAAATTTGGCTTTGCAACTCAACCTAAATCCATGTTGTACATTTTAATGGCTGCCCATCGAAATGATGTGGTCATTGGCAAAAGAGTGACTTCATCTTCAAATTGACCTCTCGCTCTGCTGCACAACACAGCCTACACAACTAAACTCTGTTGTGTAGGCTGCCTGTAACAAATGTAACAAGAGTTAATATGCAACAGGGATTAACCGTTCCAGCTTCAGACTAACCCGCTTCACTTTACCCAGCTGAAAGCAAAACACAGGAACTTGAGTCTTGAGGAGCTGCAGTGTATATCAGAGACGAACCATAATGAATCAAGAGACCCGTTCCTGGCAACTCTCTACCAACATCATCTTGCTTTGGAAATGTATCTATTTCACTTTCTATTTGTTGCCACATTTGTCATTTCACGTGATTGTGGAATCCAATGATTGCGTGAAATGATTGCGGTCGGCTCAAATGATATAAACAACAACAATTATTGAGGCAGACCCATACCAGAAAGGTGTCTTCTGATTATTAAAGATGGATATTATGACATGTTTTACCATCTTTCCTAGAAGCGCCAATGATTTCTGCTCTCGGACGTCTGATTACATCCCTTATGCTAGCAAAAGTCAAAGTGTTTTATTCAGTGTAGACATTTTGTGTACTGTGGGAAACGTTATTAGTTCAAAACTGACATATTGAATGCATCAATGCAATTGACCGTAAGCATTTGTATCATCTCCAGGTTTGTGCCATACATCGGAATTGTCACCATTCTCATGAATGATTACCCCAAGTTCAAAGTAAGTTGGTGGACTCCATCGCAGTTTTTAAGCTTGAAGGTTTTCGGCATGACTAATTTATGAAATCTTCTGTTTTCATTCTGCAGTATGCTGTTCTCTTCCTGCTGGGTCTCTTTGTGTTGGTCCATCGAGAGTGAGATACCAAAACTTCACGGCTCAAAAAAGATAAACTACGTCCAGGAAACCTCAGTCATGCCTTTCAAAACAGAATTAAGTTAGATTTTGTCAAACCCAATTGGCTTTTTTGTACCATTTTGTTTCAACATTTTATAGAAAGGTGGATAGGGTGTTTACATTTGAAAAATTCAAGCTTTAAAAATATTTTTGTGAGGGGAACTTGGCTAGATTTAGTTTGAAATGTATCTTTATTTGTAATCCTCAGAATGTGAAACTGCATTCATCAAGATACATTAATTTGTGTTTCTTTTCTGTTGATTCATTGTCTTTGAAAAAGATATGTGAAGTATTTTATGAAAACTGAATATGAATGATATTAAATATGAAATCTGGTTACCATTCACTATAGATTATTGTAACTTTGTTTTGTGTTCTCTTGGCCCCTGTTACATTAAAAGCCACTGTCCACCCTGCCACCTGTTTTGAATTCATAAAGCTAAATACCCGATGAAACCAATAGCGCACACTGTCAAATTAGTGTAAATTTACCAAACTACCAGAAATATTTTGTTGCTTATCACATTTTTGTGGGAATTAAATGATGTAATGGGTTGTTTGATAACTTTCTTATGTAAAGGTCACTGGAATGAGGCTCACACACTCTCTTCTGAAGTGGGCTTAGCTTTTCATTAGACATGCGTTAACCTTGTTTCTGTTCTCTTAAAGGGAGCACACCGAGTGTTCTTGCAATCAAGATGAAATTGACTGCGGCTTTCCAACGCATCCAATTAATCATAAATATAACCATAATATTGATCCACTCCAAACTGTTGGGGTACTTTTACAGATTGCATTTGGTTGTTGTCGCCTGTTTAGTGGAGCTTTTTTAAAATTTAGATTTTTATCTCTGCCATATTGTTTGGACACAACGGATTATGCTTCAGTGGTCGCAAATAGACATGATACATCACACATGGATTAAGAAAGTCATAAATCAAGCAGTCTCCTTTAAAACTGCTTTTCGATAAACTTTCAATAGTTCTGTGAGTCAGGTATCAGTTGAAGCATGAGCTTCACTCATCTTCTCATTTTGGTGTGTTGAGTGAATAATAACACAAGTTACCATTATCCATCATGTCTTAAGGAAAATGCAGTGTTGTCCAAAACCACGGCTGTCTGAGTTCATCATCTGTGAACTTCATGAGAGTGATGCAGTGATGGTCAGACAGTCTTTTAATTAGACTGACATTCAGCTGTGCGGAATGTCTGAAATCACAAGTGTGTGTGTGTGTGTGTGTGTGAATGCCAAAGGTTATGAAAAGAGCAACATGCAAATTGCACTATTCCACTAAACCTGCAACTTTAGCACCCTGAAGTGACAAAGAGGCTGTCTGTCTTATCAGCTCTAAATTAGCAGTGAGAATCAGCCGGTTGTCCTCAGAGGGCTGATGGTGATGCCAGCAGCATGCTGCAACTGGCCAAATGTCATGTTGCTCATTGTTAGGGGCCAGACATGGCCCTCGGAGCAGGAGGGGGTTGGGGGACCTGCAGGAAATCACTCAATGTATTGCTCCAGAGGGAAGCTATAGCTATCACCTCTATGTTGTGGATCGCACAATTTACACCAAAAAGTACACAACCTCTAAGTCATTATTTATGTGTGTATGCAGCTTATATTAATGGTGGCAATATATTGTATGTTATTGCATATCATAGTTGATTGTTTTTATGTGGATTGTAAGAGCTTGATGAAATGCAGCCGTACATCCTTAAAAACGTCTGAAAATCCCTTTAACAGGAGAAAGTCAAATCAAACCTTAGTTAATGAAACCGCACTGAACATGTGCGCACTGCATTGCTGCTTGTGTAATTTGATGGCCGAGAAGACTATTTTTCATTAAACATTCGCATCTACCTCGAGTTAAAAGATGAATCGTGTGGTGCGTAAATACGCACAGCCAGAGGCTCGGTCCAACAACACCGTGACAATGACTCGGATGAGTAGGCTACATTTCGATTAATGCAGCTGGCTGAATTAAAAGTGAACTACACGCAAGATAAGCAGAGCCCACCCCGCACAGGAGATCCTATAAAAGCAGCGTGAGTCTGAGCAATCCACGACCGAGAGGAGACACTTGAAAATCTGCACCCTGGAGGACAGTTCGCCACTCCGCGCTGAGATGAGAGGCTTTACGCTGAATAATGTGTGCCACTGTAGCTTATTTGCTTGTCTTGTACTCTTTTCTTTCATGTCTTTCACTGCTGCAGTCAGTTTCGACCTGTCTGAGCTTCGGAATAAAGTTGCAAAAATTAAAGTGAATCCAAGAGGCAATCTTTGGGCAACAGGTAAGAATCGTCTGATTTTAAAAGCTGTGGACCAGTCGGTCATGTTTGCATCGAATGGAATCAAATTAATCAAATGTCATATATTTTTCACATGTAATATAGTCTTAGTTTAGTTTTACATGATAACATGTTCTGCCTCTATCGATATTGCTTTTGCCATGTCCCTAAAAGTTAGGTTTGTTCTCCCTTTAGTTTGAGTCTATATTCACGAGCGGTGTCTTTGATTGGTTAGGACATTTCATGGGCAAGAAGAGCGTGATGGATACCCCCCTGCTGCCTCCAGCTCAGGGGCAGGGTGTCGATGCGCTGGAAGTCAGCCTCCCCGTGGAGCAGAGCGCGCTCGTGGAGCTCTTTCGCGAGTTCCTGCGGGGGGCGTTGCAAGCGCAGGTGGATACACGAGAGAGCCGCACGAAAAATCAGGTGATTATACCACTAGTGTACATACGTGGTTTTCACGAAGACAAATGAACTGAAATTACTTTTGTATCGAATATGATGTTATGGGCTCTCTCTTTCAGGAGGCGGACATGCTGATGAAGATTTTAGAGAGCTACTTCCAAAGCCGAAAGTGATACAGAGGATGCCTGTCACGCATGAACACGGATTCCAGGTCATCTGACTTGATGGGTTTAAAATAAATAGATTAGACGCAGCCTAGAGTCTCCTGCTCATCATGATTGTAATTCTCTGTGACTGACTCGGCCATTTACAATACACGTAAAGTTGTTTTTTTTCCCCCCAATTTATTTTGATGATGATATTTCACATTGTCTTGTCGTTGAAAGTTATTTATATTAAATAAAATAATTATTTGCACTGCTTTGACTTTGCTCTGAAGCGGATACATTCTAAGATGTTAATAGATCCCGTTTTGATTCTCTGAAGAAATGCTTCTGCATGCCTACTTCTTATTCGTTTCTTAATGGAGAATATAGCATATTGAAGTCCAGTATATGTATGACTCATTTGAGCATCAACCAGCACGTGGTGCTTAGGGTTCTAAAATGAACAGAGAACAGTTGCTGTAATTGTGTTAATCTTGGCTTAAAAACTTTAACATTGTGTTTGCCTCTGTGAGGGTCTGATACATTTGACCTCCACAGTCCTTATTTATGGGCCCAACACTAACAACTGATTGCTGAGCATGAGTAAAAATGCGTTTTTCACTTTTGTACTAAAGGCATTTCCAAAATAACACTTATATAAATCCAAATGTAGGCATCTTATATAAATCACACAATATAGTTTTCTGAATATTTTGACATGAAATCAATATTATCCTTTGTACTTTTCCCTATCTTGCATAAAGGGATGATTCTCTCGATCAATAGTGGTGAGGTGAGATGGCCCATTCTTTGCCTTGGGCTTTCCATCGTAGATAAAGGGAAGGCTATTTCAATATCTCTCCCACACTGTTGCTTTACTTGCGTCGTATTCAGAGTAGTCACTGGTGGGAGGAAACAAAGACTTTAATCCACTATTCAGATGAGAGTTAACTCAACAAGTCTGGCCCAGTAAGAAACTCAGAATAAAGAACAGTTAATTAGGTCCACCAAAAAAAGGAAAGCAATCCAATACAGCAGTCCTGGAATGAATACCTTCATGAATGTTCAAATGTTGAAACATGTTTCTTTATGGTCATTTTGCAGGCGTTAGTTTGTGGTTCTGGTGAATTGATATAGTGTTCTGATAATTTGTCCAAAATAGATTTGTTTTCAAGCTAACCTTATTTGGTCAAACAGCCTTGACAATCTCTAACTTGCAGGTGCAGAACGTTATACACCAGTAGGTTAGGCTAGAAAATTGGGTACAATTTGATAAAAATTAACCTTTTCGGTAGGCTACATGAAATATGAAAAGTAAGTATAACTTAAAAACACATTTCCTCATTTGGGTTAAAAGGTTCTTTTTGGTTACCTGTAATAGTGCAAACTAGTTCCAGTCTTTGCAGTGAACACACTTGTCTAAAAACAGAATCAGCATATCTTATTGCATATGTACACAAGATGTTCTCGTCTGTATTTCAATTTTGCGAGAAATTTCATCTTCAAATGCAAATATTGTGTCTTTTATTAATTAACTTTAAATGGCAGGCTGCCGCATGTTATTAATCTGATTATTATAATTCAAATTAAAAGTTAATGTTGTTTAAAGACTCAATAGTTTAGCCATGTTATGTATAATCGCTAATAAAGACATTACATAATTCCAATCAGCATATAACAACACAGCAGAAGACCAGAATAGCTAGATACTGAGGCATATATTCAGCATAGGGAATACGTTACACCAAATGATGGTGCTCAATGAAGGCAATCATTTATATGTCCTCATCCTGAATAGGTGAAATGGGAATTTGAATAGTGATATTTTAGTTTTCAAATCTGTTTTAGTTTAAATAGCTGCAATGTGATCCAAATCATGGCCTGTTATCCTAAATTTCTGATGTGACAAATTCATATTTTTCAGGAAGGAATCAGTAATCCTTTTATTTGGTTATGTTTTGAGGAAAGAAAACAACAACATGATTTACAGTCAACATGTTGTCGTTTCCCCAATCCGAAACACAGGTAGCAGCACGAATCTCTGCCTGTCTGACCGACATCTCTCAGTGGATGTCCGCTCACCACCTGAAAATTAACCCGGACAAGACTGAACTTCTCCTCCTTCCAGGAAAAGGCTCTCCCACCCACGACCTGACTATTAACTTCAACAACTCAGTGCTGGCTCCGACTCTGACTGCCAGGAACCTCGGTGTGACAATCGACTTTTTCGACTATACCTTGAATAGGGAAGGTTGAGCCGTAGTAGCACTCTAGTAACACTTAAATGTCCCTTACCGATAGCACTTTGTTGTTTAGCACTTTAGTAGCACTTAAATGGCACGTACGGATAGTACTCTGTAGTTTAACGTTATTGAAGAAATTGTACTTGCTTGATTCTTGTTGTTCTGAGTTTGGACTCATGGTTTAATGCACTTATTGTAAGTCGCTTTGGATAAAAGCGTCAGCTAAATGACATGTAATGTAATGTAATGTAATTTTACCTCGTCACATACTGACGCTTTGTCAGACCCTTTGGCTTCACTTTATTATCATTAGTTTTTTTTGGACAGTTTTGTCTTCCACTAATTTAAGTGTTGCTCGTGTAAATAAGTTTCTGTGTGAGAGCATTTAAACTTGAACAAACACAACAGGCAGTATAAAGGACTACACTATGTTCACCATACAATATTCTTCTTGAGGCAACTCCATTTGCATTCGTGCACAAGACATCTGATTCATCATTTTTGTCACCACATTGAAATGAATAAATGTCATGTTTTCTTCTGACATGTAGAAGAGGAGGAGAACGTGTAAACCCAACCAAGGCCTTTTGCTTTTTCAGTAAGTGAAGCCACACTGAACTTAACCAATAACTTACCACACCATTAACCAAACAGACATTGTCCATAGTGCATGGTGAAAAAGTCTGTAATTATATGTACAAACTGTAAGTCACTCACATATTTCTTGCAAATTAGTTGTAAGAAAATATGACCCTAATTCATAGACTTTGGAACGTCTTACACCCTGTGTTTGACTTCTTGTTTATGTGCTTGTTTCTTTGTTTTATATTGTTCTGTTTAAATAATTACTCAATTCTTAGCCAACAGGTAAAGTTGATGCATAATTCACACTACAGATGTATGTTGTGTCAACAGTAGCCTTGTCTTCTACTTGAATGTGTAAGTGCTCATGTTTGAACAACCAAAAGCTTACAGAGACAAATGTGACGAGCTTTAACTCAATAAATAAACAAGGCTTCAGGCACCAGTCCAAGTCATTATGGATTGAGTGCCCCAAAGATACAAATATTCAATTGAGTAATCCATCTTGCCCTCAGAGGAGATGCATAGGTTTGAGTAAAGAAAGCATATCAAGTTCATTCATTACTACTACGGGACTGTATTGTTGCAGTGCGTGTTTTATTATTTTATTCAAACTGAACATCTGAAAAATATATGTGGTCATCCTCAGGTTTGTGATATGGTTGTAGGGTGTTTTTACCAACAGCTTACACTTGATATATCTTCCTCTCATTTGAATCCAGTGTAAAACCAGATGCTACACTGCCACCCTGTGGCAGAAAGCCCCATGAAATATACCCCCAAAGCAATTTCTATGCTGACGCTGCCCATCAGTGTTTTTCAAGAGGCTTATAGTAAACCTTTATGTTCATAAGAGGTCAGCCGTTTGTTCATAAATGTAACACCTCAAACACACCATTGCACCGGCATCAGTTGAAGATGAGTTATTGCAGGCCTACTACCTATATTGATTTCATGCCATTGAGAAATCAGCACAAACTTCATTTATAAAGTAATTATTTTTTCTCTCCGAAAAACACTCAACTGCTAGTCCGGCAGACCCAGACAGCTGAAAATGATTGATGGTGACAGCGATGGATGTAGTTAAAACATCAAATATTCTCCTTACAATTCTTCTTATTGTTAATGACACCTTACATCCCACTGAATTAATTAAAATCCATTCTGTGGTGAGCAAATCAAGCTAAATGACATATGAAGGTGTTGTGTTAAACAATTATTTTTTTTAAACACATAATTATATGATGTCTGTGTAAGAAAGTGTGCAACTGGTTGCAGTGATTTACTGTGATAAGTAACTTCAATCAAGTTACATACACAATGCATATTGAATGCACACGCCGCGCTGTTTACATAGAATGCAATCTACATTGTGCAAAGCTGAGCAATAAATACTCAAATATACTCCATCACAGTTTTTTTTTTGAATGGTGATGTCATTGGAGCATGTGACCGTCTTCTTTTTTTTGCGGCGTTTTCATTGGTCGAGCCCAGAAGAATCTGCACTTTGGGGCAGGACCACCGAAGCCATTTTATTATCATACCAGCAAAGGTGCAGGTGCATCAATATATATTTTTATAGTCTTAGTTTTCATTTTGGACATCAAGTTACCATGGGGCAGTGTGGAATTACGTCATCCAAAACCGTGTTGGTTTTTCTCAATCTCATATTTTGGGTAAGAAAACGACGGATGTTTGAACAATGTGCAGCATCAGAGGCCAGGGATGGAGAGCATTAGCGGGCTAGCCAACTGCGCCAGAGATGCGCTGCAGTCTGCGGATGGCGATGCGCGAGCTGTTTTCTTAAGGCAGGCTATTCACTGTGGGGGGAGGGGGGCACGAGTTGGACTAACAATAATGTGAAGGTAGCAAGTAGCAGTGTGTCGGTAGCTGCCGCCCACAAGTTGTAGCAATGACGTTATGCAGCAGCTGTTCGGTCCTCTGGCGGCTGCTTTCCGAGCGATTGAATCATGGAATGAACAGTAATGGATTAAGATATACATGAATATTGAATATTGCTCTATTCGGTTTAGCTTCAAATAAAAAATGAAAGACTGTATCAACTCCCAGGATGGATGACACATGTAGAGATAACAAGTGGCCTTTCAAATGTGTTGTCTTTGTCAGCTTGAGCTCAATATTTTTTCAATGTATGAAATTATGCATATTTTCTAATGAAGTATTTGTTTTAATCAAGTTCTTGATCTCTTGCCTGTTTACTTTTTCCTTTATTCTGTTTTGAATTCAATTTAGCTTTATTGACATGACCATAATTAAATACAGTGTAAGGAATACTAATTGATATTACTTAATATGGGGAGGCGAGAAATGCACACACTATATAGCACCTTAATTACTGTACTGCATAGCACTGTATATTATAATTTAAGATAAACAAATCATCCCTAATTACAAACAGAAACAGATTAACAATTGACAGATCAATATCCAATAAAGAAAAAAGTCTTCAGTCTTACTTTTCTGTGGTTTGTGTTTCTCTCTACAGGCTGCAGCTGGGATTTTATGCTACATCGGAGCCTATGTGTTTATCACATATGACGACTATGACCACTTCTTTGAAGATGTGTACACTTTGATTCCTGCTATCATAATAATAGCAGTCGGGACTCTTCTCTTCATCATTGGCTTGATTGGCTGCTGTGCAACAATACGTGAAAGCTCCTGTGGTTTGGCAACTGTGAGTGTGGACTACTTTGCTAATTAAATGGCGCTGAAAAATCATTAGCGATGTCAAGTCATCATTTTATTTCTAACTCACCTGACTAATAAGCCTCTAAACAATGTGTCTTTGTTGTCATTTCAGTTTGCTGCCATTCTCCTGCTGGTGTTTGTGACAGAGTGTGTGGTGGTGGTGCTTGGCTACACATACAGGGCAAAGGTAAACAGTCTCATTGGACTGCAATTGTATTTCACAAGTAAAGTTAAATGGAAGTGGGTCTAAGTTTGCATCATTTTGTCAGAATCTCAAACTTTGCATCTATATGTGTGATATTGTATTGTGTGTGTCTGTGTGCTAGTAGTGGAAGATAGGATGGATATAGTTCATAGCATTAGGAGTATTCATTTCACGCAAAACTTAATATTTTGTTGCATCATGTTTTTGTTTCAAAACTTCCTTTGCTAGGATTAATTAATGTTGATTTGTTTAGCCGCTCTCAAGTACTACAAATCCCATTGGGTAAGAGTGTTACCTCAGGGCCTACATTGTAAATTAGCTTTATAATAATGTGAAAAACTGTCCCTTATAGATAACATATGCAATTTGCAGTCTCTGAGCAGGGACAGTAACTGCTGCTGTGCTTTTGTTTCAGGTAGAAAATGAGGTGAATCACTCCATACAGAAGGTTTACAACGAGTACAACGGCACTAACACCGACGCCCCCAGCCGCGCCATTGACTATGTGCAGAGGCAGGTAAGAAGACAACATTTGACTTTTGACAGATAAATTGTCATGTAAAAATATACATTCTAATTTTAATGAATTTATTTTCTTTTTATTTCAAATTGTGTTCTGAACTCCACACATTCTGATTATTCTCCCTCTCTATTCTTTGCTATTGTCCTGTTAGCTTCACTGCTGTGGCATCCACAACTATTCTGACTGGAGGAACACGCACTGGTTTAAAGAATCTAAAAACAACAGTGTCCCAGTCAGCTGCTGCCAGCCCAGCATCATTAACTGTTCCGGTACTCTCACTCGACCTGCGGATCTCTACCAAGAGGTACAAACAAGATGTTAAACCCACAGCACAAATTTCAAGTTATGAATGTCATTTTCTTTCTTCTGTGGCACAAGCAGAAGTATAATGTGGTTGTCTGGTGTTATTCTTGTTTTGTTTTGTGAGAAATATTTTTATGCCGGTGAAACCATTTTAATGTCATTCATTTTCTGTTGTAGGGTTGTGAAGCTCTTGTGGTGAAAAAGTTAAAGGAGATCATGATGTATGTCATCTGGGCTGCACTCACTTTTGCATCAATACAGGTAAGGAGGACAACTTCAATGCCACCTGAAATTATCAGGGAAAATACAAAATGTATTAAGTAGTCAATCAGTGCAAGCAGCCAGACAGGTTTTAAACAAATCCCTAGCTTGGCAATAGCCTCTCAGCCACTTATTTGGAAGTGAATACAACAGTTATTGTTAGATTACACACGCAAATAATTAGTTCTTAGGTTTTACTTGATTTATTTGGTTTAAATCCGCTGAACCAGGGATGTTTATAAACCTGCCGGACTTTCGGACCGCAAAGCAAATCGCAGAGTATTCCTAAATCTAAGAAAGGACGACAGTTAGTATCACACTGAGGTTAATGAATTCACAACACATTTCTGCCTCACTGCAGAAAACACACACATAATGCATCTTATTCCATGACTGTTTCATTCAAGTCAAAAGCATGTTTATTGGGAGAATATTTAAAGCTGCATTCGTCTCTGTCAACACGAACTGAGCGGACAGCAACTCTGACCTAATTGTGTCCACTAATTCTTATTGTGTTTAAAAGCTCAGCATGGTTGCTGCTGACCAAGAAACCACTGCTCCCAAAGCAGCGACTGACAGCATGGCCAATCACTTAGTATTACCCTCAAACGTTCTCATTATAACACAGCATGCAAACTGCGTGTGTTAAAAGATCATGCTTTTTTGGTTTAACATTATGTGCTTACACAGTGTGATTTACCATAGTAGCGAAGTGGTAAAAAAAGAAGGTAATCCATGAGATCTCCTGATCTCATGGATTACCTTCTTTTTTCAGGATGCTTGACAAGAAGTATAAAATAACTGATCGTTAGCTCTTGCTCGTGTTGTTTTCCTGCCAAGTTTGCTGAAGAGCATAAAGACTTGTATAACAGCTTTTCTTTTGTTCAATTGCTGTCTGCCTACAGATGCTGGGCATGCTCTGTGCCTGCGTGGTGTTGTGTAGGAGGGGTCATGACCCTGCGTACGAGCTGCTGGTCACAACCAACAGCTATGCATGAAGGAGGCAGCCAACCAACGAAGCACTCAATAAAAAAATCAAAAGGAACATCACTGGACATGTCCACAGTAGATTTCAGCTGTAGTTATATAAGGCCAAGCACACCTTGCACAATTCATGATAAAGTAGCGAACACTGGTGATGTGGTTTGGGTGGGTGGGTGCTTCAAGGGGAAACCAGTTATTTATTGACATGCTTTGTAAGTTACTGTTACATTAAATGTTCTTTTTTTCTCCTTACAAATACTGAAATATTTACAGTAGCCAAAGTTGTATGTGGCTAATTGACATTATTGATGTTGATGCAGAAATGTATTTCTTTTAATGTGGCTTGATCAAACTTCCCACTGAGGATTATGAGAAGTAATTTGGAGCATAATGTGTAAAAGAATGTACTGTATTTCCTTGTGTGCTAGTTTGCACAACGGCTGGAGCTCTGGAAATATTTCCTGGTTGTAAATGAAAATCTATGCTAAAAAGAACATGTACAATTTTGCTAAGAACTTGGTTGGTAAGAACCAGATTTTGTGAAAATGGAAAAAAAACCATAGACACAACAGATTCAGTGATTTTGTCTCAGAATTTTGTTTGTGGAGCAGCGCAAAGTTTTGTCTCTTAAAGCCATGTTTGGAAGAAAGAGTTTTTCATATTCACAAATATTCAGGTTGTGAATAATGTATGTTCTGTTTTGGTGTTGATGTTCTCCAAATCAGGCTTCATTAGCGAGGCATCGCCAATACATACATTGTGAATGAACCTTTTAGTCTCCAGTGCTATTAGTAGGAGTGTTATCAGTGTTACCTGAAGACTATGTGTAGCTTCAGTTTGTTACAGTCAGAGAAATCCCTGTTTAGATTCCTAGTATACCCTGCTATCGGAATTATGACACATTACTTTATATTTTTTTGTGAAATTGTGCACCGTTTTAATATTTTTTAGCTGTTAAATTGACTGCTAGATATTTAGCTTGTGACGCTGAAAAAAAAAACTTACAAACAAAATTGTGTATAGACTGGAGACAAATAAAGTCATACATTTCAACTTGACTGGTTAATGGCCATTTCATTTCATCCACATGGCTTTACATGAAATTTCATTTTAATTATTTGATATTTCATCAGTTGCATGAAAAATATAATATTTAAATACATAGCTACGTCATCACTTGACATACTGTATGTGAAATGAGTTTCCCAATGGACCGCAGACATATAATTACAGTACTGTAACCATCAATCTTCCCCAGCTCTCAAGCATACAAAAACATTGAAGAAAATACCACATAAGAACGTGAGAAACCAGGAGCAGTGGTGAGTAATTTAGAAATTCATAACGTTGTGGAGAAAGCATGTCATAAAACATCAACTACTTTTGCTTATTATTATGCTACAATTTAAAGTCAGTTGCTAGATGGAGGAGTAGATTTAAAATGGTGTTATAAATGGCAAGTGTTCCTTCTGCGGGAAAACAATTGTCATTCTGCTTCAATTTGATTGGCTGTTTTGCCGAGTGCGGTTGCCGTCATTAGCTCGCAGCTGGAAGAAGTTAGTAACTGCAGTAAAAAACAAATTATATGGATTATCTTGTACAGCACACATTTTAAATTATTTTTTAAGAAAAACTGTAGATTAAACACCTCCTGCCCCACCAGGATATTGTTTTAAACCAAACCGCTCTATAAGTAATACTATTTAACGTGAAGTAGATAACGTTAACTAATGCTAACGCTAACTGTTAGCTTGTCCGATCACATGGGGTTTTAGCCCGTGGGTGTTATTCAGAGGAGACGGTACCTGGTCAAGCCTTTCAGGATCTCAGGCATCTTCCTGAGAGGATAAAGCAGCAGGACAACGCACTGACATTGTGAGAGCAAACTTAGCTAGCCAAATAGACAACGCAACAGGGAATGGAGGAGAGCAGGTACGTGCCCAGATTAGCATATGTGTTAAACTGTGTGCTAAATGAGAAATAAAGTTGGGGGCATCATATGTCAAATTGACTAATTTGCGCCGCTGAATACCGCGTCATTGATGTCCCACCACTTTATCCACCCCTTAACACCATATTGGGGCGACTATGGGTCAGTGGTTAGCATGCCCGTCTTTCAATCAAGATTGGCAGTTCAATCCCCGCCCTAGTCGATGTGTCCTTGAGCAAGACACTTAACCCTGCATTGCTCCCCGTAGCTGTGTCTACGGTGTAAAGTGTCTTTGAGTATCTTGAAAAGCACTATATAAATTAAATGGATTATTATTATTATTATATGCACCGATCTACATCTAATGTTTACTTGTGATTCATCACATCGAGTTTAATAATGAATTGGCGATACATTCTTTTATCATATGGCACACTGACAAAGCAAAGTCACTGGAAGCCGAGGAACAACTCCAGGTGGCTTATCGTTCAGATTTTGGCCAGATAGTTTCCTGGCACCAGTCCAGTCAGCCCGTTGCTCTCCGCTATCCACCAGCAATCTTCTCCTTGTTCCAACACCCGGACGATGTCTCCTCTACTGACAGACAGCTCATCCTCCTCCTGACCAGCCCATGTGAACAAACACAACACATGTTGGTTACACGAAGCAGCCTGTATCACCAAATATCTTCACTGATCACCTACATACTGTACACACTTGGTTTCATGTGCAGTAACGTCTCAGTATTGCAAATAGTATAACAATAATAAGGCATGTAATCACCTGGGCAGTGTATTCATAAAGAACAATGTAGCTGTCTTCATCAGCTGCAACTGTTGCCGATGCTGCTGTCTGCTGGAGGCCCGTGAGGGGCGCAACTAAACCAGAGTGAAAGTAGGCCATGCAAAAGCAACATGTTAACTTCCTTGAGAAATCAAACTTTTTGTATACAATACATTGTATACAGCACATTGATATTTTATTCAATAAAAATGTGCAAAAAAAGTGATGTTTTTCTATTTATTTACACGTTTAGGTTTTGTTACAAATCATGGTTTTATGTTAAATTCAACATTCTAAGGAGGCCACACACTCTACTTACACTCGCCAAAAGGTGTCATTGCTGATTGTGAGTTTTGAAGACTGTCGACATTGATGTTCACAGAACTTGCGAATAGGGTATCAGAGCACCTGAATGATCCAGGTCAGGGTAGATATTTAGGATACATAGAAGTGTTCTGATCAACAGACAATTTTGGCCTAAATAACAGCCTTATTTGATTCTTTCACATTGTCAAAAAGAAGATTTTATTTGTGTAGTGTTTAAAATTGAGAAAGGTACTGAAGAAAGATGAACCAGGAGGAGACAGCATGTTCTTACTGCCACAACGACATGCAGTAGTCACGTGTTATACCCTTCACCCTATCGGTGAAGGGTATAACAGTAACAATGCTGTCTCCTCCTGGTTCCTCCTCCAATGTGGATTGTGTCAAACCTCATCGTCACGTCTTCTTCTCCTACTGCGAAATGAGCTTGGCCATTGCTGTTCCGGGATGTCTCCGTCTGGTAGAAGTTCTCGAACAATATGGGCTCTGTGTGAGGAAAAGAGAAACGGCTTATTTGAGAAGGGAGGTCAAGTGTTGCTTTCGGTCGGTGTGTGTCCACCGAAAGAGAGAGTTAGAAGTTGAGTAGCACTCTAAATCCAGTTATGTTGTGATCGCACCTTCTTTCACTTCTCCCCTTAAGTTTATAGTTTTCTCTGAAAGCGAAAGGACAATCTACACGAGGAGTCTCTTACCTGGAGGCCTCATTCCTGTACTTTTCATGCCTATGAAATAGTTGTTGTCTGTGGTGGTGTCACACTGTTCCAGTAGCTTCCTCACCTCCTCGATGAACTGAAAAACAAAAGGCAAATCCTGTATAACATTTTTGTGGAGAGAGACTTTCTTTTTAATTGCAGTTATGCATGCAAAAAAATAAATGAGGAAGAAACTAAGCATGTATGAAAGGTGCTTTTGCAAAATCCTCGACCAAATGTGTGACATGTGCTGCTGGTTCTTTCTTTCAAGAACTAGTGGACATATCTCCAGCCTAAGTATGCTAACATGCTCGCAATGACAATGCTATTTAGAAGATATAATGTAAACCATGTTCACCATCTTTGTTTAGCATGTTAGCATACCAACATTTTCAAATAAGCGACACTCAGCCCAAGCTGAACCCAGAGGGTTAAAGGGTAGTTCACCCCAAAATCAAAGATATATTATTTTCCTCTTCCCTGTAGTGCTATGTATCAATCTGCATTGCTTTGCTGGGAGTTGTCTAGTTTTGGAGATATCTGCTATACAGACGTCTGCCTTTTCTTGAATATATTGGGACTATATGGCACTCGGCTTGTTGTGCTGAAAGGGCCAAATAAACATGTTTGAAAACTGCAATTTCTCTTTCCAGAAATCATGACCCTGTTACTGAAGATAATTCACAGACCTTGATCAGTTTTAAATGCGGACTATATCCTTAAAACAATAGTTTTAACTGCAATATAGTACCATTATATTCCAAAGAAGGCATACATCTCTACGACAAGGCAACTCACACCAAAACAATCAGTATTGATAAATAGCACTACAGGTAAGAGGGAAAACATGTATGTTGGGATGAACTGTCCCTTTCAGGGATGGTTTATCAATATAAATATATTTAACTAGAAAAAGTTAAGGTCACCTCATCATCTTTGACACACTGTGTGGAGAAATGGTTGCAGTGGTCCCAGAGACAACACCTGAGCATGCTGATGCGATCTCCCTCCAGTTGCTGGAACACCTGAGAAACACACACTACCGGTTTCTACTGTACCAAAGTTCATTTCAGTGACTCAGAGAGACTTATCATCTGACTGTATTAGGAATGGCTGATTTGTTTAAATTTACATAGAAAACACAAAACAGATCTCCACTTTGAAGAAGTTGCTTTGTGGATGTGGGTTTGTTGTGTCTATGTTAGCATGCTCAATGCAAGATATGCATTTCCTCATTGGTCAGCAGTAGCAAGGTGCTGTGAGAGGAATCATACTTGCAGATAAAGGGACTTGGTGTGAGGTCTAGTCTTCTGGTTAGAAGCCCTCGTTCTGGTTATGACATGTAATATAGAAGTATAGTCCACAGTACCTCACAGGTGCTTTTGTGTGTCTCTTCCCAGTCCTGGCGAACACTCTCTAGCTGAACAATGTTGGTAAAGTACAGCTTCTCTGTGAGAGATTGCGGTATCATTACAGATGGTTATAGTTAGAAATTAAACATAGAACAAAACACAAATGTATTTGAAAAACCATATACAGTGCACGCTTTCTCTAAACTTATATAATCTGTGACGACTGTATTGAAAAACAAACAAGCCATGAATACAGACATACAGTGATTTGTGCAGGTTAATTATAGACATTGTAGAGAGGAGACATGATTCTGAGTCATACCGGCTTCATTGGCTGCCTGTCTGCTTTGCTTTGCCTTGTGACGCATCTGTGAAAAAAAGTATTGCACAGGAAGTGACATGCATGACCAGTGTGGCAAGTTCTCATCACCAACTGGAGATAATTCATCACTTTAAAACATCATCACAATAACATCAGAAGGCCACAACATGTTAGACCTGTTGAAAATGTGTATTTGGCACCTTTCTTGAATATGCAAAAGTCTAAACACAAGAGTAATTTAGGAATATGCAAAAGATTTAATGCACTTTCAAAGAGATGCCAGCTGTAACTGCAGCCCATGAACATACTTTAGCTCCTCCTTGCTAGATGTTGCATAGTTACATCACTGTGCACAATTGCAGGAAAGTCCCACCACTAAACTTGCAGTTTGGGGTGCAAAGCCAAATGTCTAAAAGGAAGTCTATATTTGAAACCACAAACCACAAACTGGTCTGACGGTACTCTTATAGTGAGGTAGCCAGTTTAGTTAATATACTTTTTCTGAGTTCTTGGATGGAACGGTTGTCTTCTCGACCCCCTGTTCTGCCTCGTCTTTCTCTCTGCATCTCAGCTCATAATACTTCTTCGACTGTAAGAGACAGAAACAGAAACCAGTGTTCCAAGAGCTGTGTAATGTTTGCTATTTATGCCAATGATGATCATATATACATACATATAAGTCATGTTTGATTTCTGGATTAAATGCAAAGTGTACTAATTGAAATGATCAGTTTTGGCTGTTACTTACTTCCACGGTCCTCTTGTACAAATAAACCTTTTTCTTCTGAACCTTCTCCATGATGCTTTGGAACTATAAGGGGAAGTAGAATGGTCAAACTTAAAATACATATTGTATTCATCTATATCCTTTTGATACCCACAGTTACTAACATACTGTAGAAACTAAAAATAATGTCTAACTGAAATAACTTGTCCAGCTTCCAGAAGGTTTAATAATGACTGGAATTGTGTTATCATTGTAGGAAATATATATTGTGAATGGTGATTACTTAGCTTTTTAAATATGAATACATATTTATTACCTATAAAGGGATTTAAATGACCTTAGGGATACATACAATCTGCACACAGAGAAGATTAATCTCTATATGCCTCAAGCTAAATAAAGCAATCAAACCTCACATTATGTTCATCAGGGCAATGAAACCTCACCTTTATTTGTGTACAATAAGTCAGTTGTTAAGCAGCACAAATTGCCCAGTACCTTCTTCCTCTGCTCTTTCTGCCGTTCTCTGAATGTCTCGATCTTTTTCACCTCCTCTTTCAATATATCGGACAGTTGGATGTGGAAGTTACCAATGTTCTCGATTTCTGCAGCCAAAAACAGCAAACTGAATCAATTGTACACATTATAAAACACATTTTAACAACAGCAGCAGTATTTAGTACTTTGGTTTGATTTGTCCTTGGCTAGAAACACTTACGTGTTTTTAATAGTTCAAAGGATGCTCTCATGGTGCTGGAAAAACAATGCACATTTAGGATCAGAAATAAATGAGAGAAAGCTTGGTACATCTTAAATGTCTGACTGCTTATGACAGGACAGGAACAGGAAATCTGGCAACACATAATGACCCACTGTTGCTGCAGTTGGTTGCAGACACAGAAACACGGCCACTCCTTTTCTCAAAGACCTAGAAATGTGTTTCCTTTAAAAAAATAAATGATGACTCATAGACGCCTGACTGATGTTTCATATGTTGAGGGTCAGTTTCAATCGGCAATGAACTCATCACATTGTCCTTGCAACGAAATGAATACGTGACCCTTTTTCTAACGTGCCATCAGACAGAATGCCAGTCGATGTATTTACCTGATCTCTGTGTGTCCTCCTGCTTTGCGAGCAATAGTCACCAGTTCCTTTCCATACTTCTCCTCTGCTAGTGCCCTGTGAAGTATGACCAGATGCATCACACTGCAGCCCATAATTAGTTTTTTAGTATTTACTTATACAACTGAACTGTTTTTCTTGTCCTGACAAAAGAGACTCGTTAGGCATCACTGCATTTTGTTGTGATATGCTAACATCATTTACACCTCACACCTCCATTTAACAACAAAAAACCCTAGTATTGTATGTTCGTCATTACAGATTAATCAGGAAAAAATAATATCGTGAAAATATATATATATTGTTGGGTAATAAAATGTCCTTAATTGGCCCCACCCATCCTTTGTTATATTGAATTACAAAATGTATTAACACACTGAACCTTATTTTTTTTATATACTAAATTGTTAATCTTTTGGGATGCAGAGCAGCAGTGTGACTAACTGAATTCAAGTAGGACTGATTACATGTTGTTGTCTCATGATAATAAATACTCCAGTCGCCTCAATTATCTGCAGCGTAATCCAGTTGTTTTCTCATTCTATCATGAACTGCTGGAAAAAACTATATTTACTTGGATTTCTAGCCATGTTATGGTAACATAATTACACAACAATCACACAAATTGTGTTTCAGTTACTGAAATACAGACTGATGCTACCTCATCTTTAAAAGCTCCTCCACATCTTTGCACATTTGCCTTCCATCTTGCAACCTTTGGATCACAGCGTCATAGCCTGCATGACAGGTGAAATTGGACCCCTGCAGGAAAAAATAAAAAGCTTAAAGACATATTAAAATGAACAGCATTGCTCAACAACTGTTGCAACATATTCTTGAGTCAATCCTGAACTCACTCTGTGGTAAAAATGCAGAACTAACATTTAGCAAAAATAGAATATATCACATACTTCATGAAACTGCCCCTCAAATAGTAGAGCAGATAGTTTGACACACAATAACTTACATTACATTACAGATGGACCTTGTAGCACAGAGTTTGGGGTATTTATGAACCATTCAACTTATCAGTACTGTCTTGGTTAAGTGGTACAACATTGCTAGAACATGTTTTAAAAAAAATATAAAATAGTAAATGTGACCTCTACACTTACAATGTTGGCTAGCTTTTGTCTGCAGATTACTGGTAATCGAAGGGTTTTGTTTTGTAGGTAGGCCTACTTTAGAATATCTGCTAAATTAATAAATAAAATTGTAGTTTACGCAACATGTGAATTCTACATAAAGAAATGAACATAAAAGATTGCATGACTTCAAAAACACTAATGCACATTCAGTTTTAAAGGACAAGGAAACCACAGCAAAGCACGAGAGCACAGAAACAGACTTACCCAGAAAGCATCTTTAAACCTCAAAGGTGTCATCTCAGTTGTTACTTCCATGAACTGAACACAGTTGCCACCCTTAGTGCGAACTTCTTTCACTGTTTTCTCTCTAAAGTTAATCGCCCATCAGCCGAGTAGACTGTGGTTCAACGGTGAGTCGACGGAACGCCGGTGAGTCCTGAAGAATGAGGAAGAGTTTCTGATGTCACTGACCACAGTCAGCTCAGCCCGTGTGTGAGACAGCATCTTTCTTACGAGATGTATAATACTGAATGTGTAGTTTAAAAGGATTTGTAAATTTGTCAAACACAACAGCAGATTATGTACACTATCTGCTTGGATAATGTAGTCAGTATGTTTCTGTTTTATATAATCTGTTAGCTGCAGATGAACATTTTATTTCTCATTTGGTCATTTACACTGACAAACAAACACACACATACAGTGTGAGTTTCAGTTTCAGATGGCTGAATGTTTGCCAGTGGTGAGCTAGCACCTAGACTGGCTGTGTTGTATCATAGATATGAAATCATTATTAACTTATATTAGTGAAATTATTATAATACTTTATCAATATGTTAGCACGTCAATACAATAAAAAAAATATCTCCAAAAGATGTTTTGTGACCGACAAACATTTTCATCCCACCGTTGTTCTGCACTTTCCTGTGATGAACACAAGGGGTAGACACAGACCTTTCTAAAAAAAAATATCTCTCAGTATTTCATGGGATCAAACCCTCCCTTTATGTAGTCAGTAGTTCTCACATCTCCACGGGGTCAGAGATGAAATCCCAAATCTCTCAATCCAGTTGAGATGAAAACAAATCTGTGCCTCAGGCATCTTTCCAGGAAGATATGGAGACATGTGAATGTGAACCTAGAAGCTAGAAGCCTATTATTGATTTTCAAAGTGAGGAGGACAGACTGTGGTGTCTCTCACCCGTCACTCAATGAGATGTGTGAAAATCTTTGGCTCTCTCACAAAGCTGGAGGGGATCATTCACACACCTAACGACATGTTCATGGGACAGAACTAATCAATACAGCCAACTGAGAATAATGGAGCGCCGTCTTTTACTGTTATTTGTTTTATATTTATGAAAAAATAAAAAATCACTTTGAGATGCAATTTTACATATATTGCACCAGCCAGAGATATGGTTGATTTATTGATTGATTGGACAGATGGATCTTTTTGGATGATTTATCCAAGCGCAACAATGCTGTCCTGTGAAAACCCTTTACCCACAAAACAGATACGTATACCTTGTGACAATAATGGTTTTTAAATGGTTTTAGGCTTTTACAATGGGGCGTTTGAAAATGTTCTCGCCTGCTATAGCCATCCTTCTGGAGTGGCTATTTTAGGGTTTAAAATTCAGTTTTCCCAATTTAATTTGTATCTATTTATTTCATTTATGAGTTTAAGTTAGGATATTGCTTCCAGACTAAGGCTCCCAACAAGTTTTCAAGTCGAGATGGTGGATCTGTGGTGCTTGGCCTTCGCTGTGACCCCGTTTTAGGGTCTCTAATGGAGGAACAAGCACTGGGAATCAGCTGTGCAGCCAGGGTCTGAGCACACTATCACACACCAGGGCTTCAGCACGCACTCACACACAAATACACTTAAGTTTCATACCCCTCTCTCTCTCTCTCTCTCTCGCACTCCCTGGAGTGGCAGTTATTGAACTGTGACAAACGAGCCGTGTCAGACCAGCCCCCCTACCTGGGGGGATTGGCTAAATGACCTTTCCATTACCCAACCACTGCTGTATTCCCCCTCTACAGATAAAGTTACATACACAGCCACAAAGCCCATTTGCTGGGACTAGTGTCAATGTTGCCGCCAGTAGCCACTACAGTGTTCTGTGCCTTTTCATTATGATTTATTTAAAAATGGTATATGCAGAATCTATCTATATATAATCTATATATTTTGTCTGCCTTTATTCCTCTCAGAAGCGGGGCTTTGGACCATGTGAGCATGCTAAGTGTTAAACGTGATGCGTGTGTGTGTGTGTGTTAGTTATCTCTGTGCGCATGCATGCGACTGAGAGAGCCACTGTGTCGCAGAGTGTTTGGCTTAAATGTTTTTCACACATTCTCCAACCTCCATACTTGCTAATCCCCTGTTGACCATTGGCGCTATCCTTAAATATTGCCACATACTTTAAGGAACAAGTCTGAGGAGAAGAAAAAGAGGGGGATGAGTGGAAAGATTAAAAGTGGAGACAGAGAGAGTAAAAGTAAGGAAGAGAAACAACAGGACAGAGCGTAGTCTTTAACTGACTGCTGCTGCCTGTTGGACAGGAATGCAATGAAGTGAGTCCTTGGGAATTAGTGGGAACCTGTTAGGAAGCTGACAGATGGAGAGCTAATGATGTGTAGGCACAAGGGCAGGGCCTTTAGTTGCTAGTGAGACAATCTGTAGTGGCTGTCATAATACAGCTGAAAACCAACAGCTGAGGGAGGAGGAGTAAGTGGAGGAGGAGAGGAAAGAGCAGAATCATGCTGACCCCAGAAAATGAGCCGCGGGCCTTTCTAACGTTTGATCCTGGTTTGGCTTTGAATTAAACATTTATTAGTCTTAATCCGCAGCATTACTGCTAAGAACTCCGAAGTTAATCAATTTGATCCTCCTGTGTCCGTTATTCTCTGGACACTGGGAGGAAGGCAGTATATGGTAGTATATGGTCACGTCTACACACATCTCTAGCATGCAAGATTGTGTTTATTGTCCTTCTGTATAACCATTTTGTCAGCACTGATGTCGCATTATACGTTCATGGCTATGTTTCTTTTTATTTGATGATCTTGAAATGCCTTTAAATGATTGCATGTAGGTGCACTTATACAAGTTTGGTAAAAAAACAAAAATATGTGGAGAAAGAGATGGGGGGGGGGGGGGGGGGGGCTTGCATGTATGTAAGTGTGTCTGTACATTTCAGTCAATGTGTACTGGTGGTGACCCCTGTAAAAACTGATGCGTGCCACAGGCAATTCCCCCTTCGTCCTGCTTCTCTCCTTCCCCCGCATGGTCCCTTCAACAGACTGGCTTTTGGTGTTACACTAATTTGCCCAGCGGCCATTCTCTCCACTGGGACGCACCCTGTCTTCCTCACCTGCCCCATGCACTCCCTTTTCCCTTGCTCTCTTTTCTTACACCTCCTGACCATCCACCTTATTTTTTCATACATTTTTTTTGACATCCTCTCCTTCTCACTGTGTCATCATCCTCCACTCCACTCTCCTCTCACCTTCCTCATACTCCCCTCTTCCTTCTCACTCCCTCTTTTCCTCGCGTTCTTCTTCTTTCCAGCCTCTGCATGTTTCTAGTCGTCCTAGTCTCTCATGACCTGGCCTTTAACCAGCACATGCTGCTTGTTTGTGTGTGCACATGTGTGTACTTGTGCACCTGTATGTGTGCTTTTGCAGTTTGCACTTGCATTGTTTGTCCGTGTGCGTGCGTGCGTGTGTGTTGCAAAGACTCAATGGAAAGACTGCTAATTTGCTGAGTGGTTTCATCCATCTGAGAGAGGATGGAGATTCTGCTTGGCTTCACTCCTCTGATCCCGGCCATAAGGGGAGTTGAAGCCTGCCCAGATGCAGGCCAACATGCGGCCACTTCGTCTGGACCAGTGCCATTCTTTGCTTTGTAGTTTTTCTCCAAAGAGTACAAATGGATTTTTTTAAAGAGTGTGTCTGTGCGTGTGTACAGGTTTAGTTTACATTTGCTCAGTGGAGGATAATGGATTGTGTGTGTGTGTGCTTGCACATACTGACCTTTTGTGTATCTTTGTTTGTTATGTTCAAAGGGCTGTAAAGTGAGAAGTGGTCTGTGATTTGACATACTGATAAAAGGTATCGGGTTTGTTTTCTGTGATTCCGATAGTGTTCCACCCCTTTCTGAATGAAAACACTCCATAAATAATTATCTTTGACTAATTAATGTTGAATTCTTTGTTCAAAGTACTCTAGGTTTACAAAATACAACAGTACTTATTATTTTATTTAACTAAGCTCTGATAACATCATCAGGGTTTTATTTTGAAAGCCCTAGAAATCAGAAGAATCTGTTTTCATAGTATAATTCATGTGTAAAAATAGCCCATAGACTGTATTTCTTTCTGCTTTAAGACTTACTAATAATCCTGTGTCCGGTTAAAACAAAAAGATCACTTATTTAAAACTTTTTTTAATTGTGATAATTTAATTATCACATTTAAAAGCTACTGTACACTTAATACTGAGAGAGTGGCATGGTACATGTGTACCCTGAGGACAATGCACATAAGGACAGCAGGTGGGGCTGTCGAGTTTCTAAATTTGCAGTTTGTTGCCTCACAAGTCTCTCAATCTACATTCTTTGTTTTCTGTTCAGTTTCACATTGAATGGCGAGGCCTTCTGAGGAAATGATCACTGGCTGCACTGCTGCTTGTACAACAAAGACGAGTCAAAACTGCTCACAGAGTTGTCAAAAAACTGTGATAAAGCCCACAAAGGTTACAGTCCATTTCTTAACCTTGATCTGACTGATCTCACTGTTTAATTCACACCTAGAAGTTTCCCATTCAAATTGAATTGTCTCTCCACTGCTTTTAACGGTGTCTTGCAACATTAACCAAAAAACCTTGGAAGTTGTATCTGAACCGCATTAGGAAATCAAATATGACATGTACTTTTTTTACCAATTACCAATTAGTAATTTGGTGCATACAGATGTCTGATTGCATGAGCAGCTTTATGTGACAGTTTATATTTGATGTTGTGTTGCTGTGCAGTGTAAGGTTGGTTGTTCGTGATCCATCAGACATTTTATTGCCATGGTAAAACAGCACAGGCTGCATTTTACAGTATTATAGTTGCCTCAGTTATCTAGCTGTTCATATATATATATATATATATATATATATATATATATATATATATATATATATATATATATATATATATATATCCTTATGTATAGACTCAATAGCTCTAATTAATAATGAATGCTGTGTGTAACAGTGATAGTATACTTACTCATTTTTGTATTGAGGGAATTAGATTCATAATCAACTAAAGGATCACTGTTTAGTTAACATACACTTCTTTAACATATTTCAAAATTAAATTATTATTGAATCTCATCTTTAATGGTCATGGTGTGACAAACCAGTAGTCATTTCCAACAAATAAAACCTCGAGCAAGAGACAATCGGTAGTGTTATTTTGGTTGTTTTTAACCTCCACCACCAACATTAATTATGTTCTGCCTCAATATCTACAACAATTGAGCAAATCAAAGCAAAGGCTAAATGAAGAGGAATAAGCTAATATTATCATGGCGCCTACTTACGGGAAATACACTTCAACATCTCACAAGTGGCTGAGACGGCGTTTCTCACCACAAAGTCACACATAGTATATTAAAGATTAACACACTTTCTTTGTTTTAATTCCCCACAAACTTAGTGTGTCGTCAAACTGCTTTAATCTCGTATGTACCGTGGTACAATAGTAAGAAGAGGTCAGATATTCAATACGTTTTAAAACAATCTCCATTTCCACATGATGAATTACTGTTAGTGTGAGCGTGGCTTCATCCAGGCGTGTTTGTTTATGCAGGTGGGCCGGTACGCAGGCAGGCGGGCCCAGGTATTGCAGCTACAGTGGTGTTGTGCTATGCGGTGGTGTGCATGATTATCGACCAGCGTGTCATGCAGGATAAGGTCCAGTGTGCCTCTGTTGACTGCTTTGCGGTCAGCACTGCAGGGAGCAGGATTGTGGTTAGCCTACAGACAGCCGTCTCTGTGTGTGTGTGTGTGTGTGTGTGTGTGTGTGTGTGTGTGTGCATGTGGTTTGACTTTTACCGCTGTGCCCTTTATGTTTTCTTCATGCTTTGTTTTTATGACTGCACATCATTTCTATCTTAATACTTATGTATCCTCTGCCTTTATTTTCTTTCTCTGATCCTTCTTCAGCTATTGTCTTCCCGCCAATTATACACACACACTCACACTCACACACACACACACTTTTACCATTTAGCATTTGGGAAGTGCCTTAGGCCTCAAACAAGCCACCAGTACTAATGGCCCTACTGAGTGCATGAGGGGATGTCTGCTATAGCGAATACTTGATATGCAGCTAAATGTTTTCAACCAGTCACCTTACTGCTTGACTCCATTTTGTCTTTGAAGATTCCATTATTGTGTATTATACTTCATCTTGTTTGTCTTATTTCCTTCTTGGTTTTGCTATATTTCTCTTGTTGCCTCTTGTCATGCCCACACACAGACGCACACCACCACCCTTTCACCGCAGTGACCGTGGATGCGTGCAGAAGTTGGGCCCCGTGGCGGGAGCTAATGGATGGCTCTCATAAATGGCGGGGGCTTTACACAGTGGAAGCATAGATGCAATTTTTTGCCATGCTCTGATTCTTCCCTGTCCTGATGATAGCACCATTCCAGAGATCTTCATATATTTTTCATGGATCTCAACGCTAAACACAAACAATATCTGACGGAGGTTTGCCACAGGCATGCTCCGAGCACACCTCCATTTTCTCTGTCCCCTCTCAGTATGTTTTGCAAGCTTCAACAGTTCCAGTACAATCGTGTTGGAACGGGGACATCTCATTCGACATCAAGTCGATTGTTGGATGTGATGTATTTAACCTTGGCTATGCCTGGTTCTTGTCGTATCACACTGCAACTATTGATTGTGGTTATGTAAGTGTTATTACACTTTTGTCTCCAGCATGAAAGTAGAAGCTCGGGCCAATCTCCTGAAGAAAATGTTGTCTGGAGCTGCTTGCACTCATCTCTGGTATACAGATGCTGAACTACATAGTACCATGAACCTAATCTTAACTTAGTTTACATAAAAACATGCACACTGACGAAGCTAACAAATTAACAATTTAATTGAACAAACACCTTGCATGCGCACATTTCAGTGGACTAATATTCATCCATGAGTGATCGCAATTCTAAACTGAGTCAAATGGTAGTCTAGTCTGCTGGGCTGTAGATAAAAGCTATAGCAATACATCCTACTGTTTTATCTGCTTTTTGGAATAAAGTTAATAATTTGAATGGTTTCAAATTCTATTAAAATCAGTAACTTGATGATACAAAATATCAGCTGTCCCCTGTGTTATAGTAACATCAGCAAAAATGTCAGCATACGCTCAGTTTTGCTTCTGCATATCTTCTTCCTGACAATCAAGTCATGATTAATGAATTTGTTTGAATAACACCACAACCCCTTTAACCCAGAGTATACATACCTAATTAGTTTGTATCAAACACTGTCTCCTACCTTGTCTTTATTTATGTCACCTTATACAATACAAACCACTAAGCACGGACACTGTCTTGCAAATAAACATCATTTGCGTAATTTGTTGCCAAACACATCAGGGCCTGAATGAAACAAAACTCATACATATTCTCAGATTATGGGAAATTGTGTCTGCTCCCTTGCTCTGATGGGATACATTATCTAATGAAGAGCATAGTTCTTATTTACTCTTGTAACAAACAGTGCCATGCCAGCAGTTGTGTCATGGTGAAAAAAAGCCTCCATATTGATTTCAACTCATCTGTGGTTATTTCACTCATCTGTCTCTGTTGTTGATGGCTGATGATGAGGAGTGCGGTGAGATCAGATGTGTTGGAAATTAATTTTCTCTCGCATTTACCCAGTTGACTTGAGGGCTCTTGGTTTCTCAGGCAGCTGCGTAGTTTTAGCGCAGTTCAATGGGACATTATCATTTACATAAAAATTGTTTTGTTTAGTGTAGCAGGGAACTGTTAGCTGTACACTTTTTTTTTAACACGTTCTGTTCTGAGCTGAACTACTGTTCACCAGCCAACCTTATCAAACACTGTTTGGCAGCCTCCTTACATGTACTGGCTTAATGACCATGAAGGAGCGTTGCCTGAGTAAAACAAATTGCATACTCTCTGGTCTTGTGCTCTGTAGCTGCCACATCATTTTACCAACATAATATACCCAGTGCAAGTAGCCTCTCTGTCTCAGTATAAGCGGTCCACTCTGCCTCTCAGTCCCATTTGTACATTTGTATTTTTTTAAAAACTATGTTGGGGTACAATAATGCTCCTTAATTTGGGCCTGTGAAGGCAAACATTTTTAGCCTGGTAGTCTTGGAAGGAAATTTAAAAATTTTCAAAAATATTCCCAAAAAGTACACAACAAATTACTTTGTTATAGTAACGAGAGTAAATGTAATTCTTTCACCCCTTGCATGGCCCCCATCCTTTCTCAGCAGGGATTTTCATTTAATACCTGATGGCTGCTCACCGACACCATCTTCCCACTGTTAACCAGCATCCATGATAAGGAGCTGTGGCGGCTCGGACATCTTTCACTAGTCGACTTGTCATTAACTAAAAGCACTGTGGAGCTTTACTCCCAATTACCACTCCCCTCTCTGCTCACATAAATCACACATTGTCGTCTTTCATGAGCTGCACTCGTCTGATTTTTTCTCTCTCTCTCTCTCTCTCAGCAGCCCATCGTTGCCCATTCACCCACTACACTGTCTTTCTTAGCCCCACAGAGTTTTTTTTTTTTTTTTTTTTACCAGCATGCTCTCTTGATGTCGGTGTACTGCCATTATGAGAAGTAGTTACTTTACCTCCCAACCTGTCCTGCTTTATATTGAGTGCAAACGGGGGTTTGATTGCTGGAGGTTTAGGCCAGAGCAACAATAGAGACCTCATCGTTTAAGCTGTTATGATCTTTTAATGGTCTTCCATTACTGTATCGTTGTCCTAAAAGCCAGCAGTCACTGCGGCGGGGCTCTCGCTTTGATATCGCTTTCATTAAAAGGATGCTAGGATCATTTGTAGTGGAATTTAAGTCATTTGTTGAGGATGTGTGAATATGTTGTCTGTGTGTTTTATAAAAGGAGACTAGCTGATGTGCAGAGTATTTTTATCTGGATCATCGATCTGTTTCAACCTCCCCTCCTCTGCTTCTGGGTGTAGAAGCCTTGACCTTCAGTGTGGGAAGTATCAATGAGCCATGTGACCTCCGCACTGGGCCACTGCTGCTACACCGTTCTCGCACACTCACTACTACACGCAAAACATTTACTTTCAGAGTCAATCATGGATAACACAAACTGGGGAAAAAAAGCAGGAAAGTTTGAATTAAAGATGTAAAGTTCCAGCTCCACTCAAACTGTCAGACCGCTCCAGATTCCAATGCACATGCAGGTCAGCCTGTATTTTTCTCTCTCTCTCTTTTCACACAAACACCCCCCCCCCCCACACACACACACACACATAGGGTCAGGGTATCGAAACACAAGATTTCTGTTGTCTTTGTTTGTCGTCAGCACCTTCTCAGGCGGTTGAGGTTACGTCTTCTCTGGAATCAGTCGAGCGCTGCAAGGGGACTTGCCTGTGTTCTGTATCTGAGTGTGAGTGCGGGTAAAGATGTGTGTGTGTGTGTGTGTGTGTGTGTGCGTGTGTGTGTTGAGGAGGTGGAGGACTCAGTAGCTGCAGGGCCCTGTATTGATGTCCGCTGTCTCCCCCCCGAGGCACAGCACTGTGGGATAGTGTGTCAGTAGGACAAAGGCATGGCGCCATCCGTCCTGCTCTATGGGCCAGTAACTAGAATTAATTACAACCAATCGAATCCGCTGCAGCCAATTGGTAAACTAATTGGTAATTTCAGCTGCCCATCTTGTCATGGACGGGCATCTATCTGTGGCCACTGGTGCTGGTGTTCTACGTGGGAGCCCTCATACTGACTTTGTTCGCTGTAGCTGTGCCAAAACACAGTAAACCCTTTGGCAGAGCTGTTTTGTTCCAGGGTTACTGAAATTACTGTACAACTGTCCCAATGTTTCACAAGTTCAATTGTCTTACATTAACAGGCAACCAAAATGGGCAATGCTTTCTATCAAATACTTAATTTAGAAATTGTGCCACAGACAATATTGATTGCCAGTGATTAAAACATTTAATCTGGGATATGCATGAAACTAACTAGTTCATACAACATGTTTGTAGTTGGTTCAAATCGCCACACCCGAGGATGGGACAAAGGATGCCATCAGAGAGATGGGGCGAGATGCTTTAGTAGTTTAAACGTTCCTAATTTAAAAAAAATGTTGCACAGCCTTTCTATGATGGCATTCCTAGTGTTGCACTTGTTTGTACTAATAAAACGTGACAAGTGTTTGAGTAAAGGACCCAGAGATTCAGAGAGAAGTCCAATCCCCGCTTATATCTCACCTCTACACACCCAGGCTAATTGGTGCATTACACGGATTTGAATGTCATATTGTCTGCCTATTTGGAAAAGATGGAACAAAAAATTCTCACACACTATCTTCATCATTTGCATTCAGAGATATTTAATGACAACGCTACTTCATCACCTGCACCTGTAGACCTAGAACTATTAAACTTTTACACTTTTAAAAGTGTTCCAGGGCTATTGCAGTCACATCTTATCTAAACATAAAACACTGGTCAGGACATGCCCCATTGGCCCCTGTCTGCCCCAGCTGCGTGTTGCTTGCGTTGTAGAAGTGGTGGATGGGCGGTTCAGGTTACGCGCTGCTCTGACGTGGCCTGGTGATTGGGAACACGGTAGAGCCACTGACCCCACTATTCCTCCCCAGACATTCCCCACAAATAGGCCCATTAGCTGAGGCCGATGCCCCTATTCTTCCAGCCTATTCAAGGATACTCTCTTCCCCTCAGCATTTCTATAGCCTCAGTAATAGGTAAGGCCACTGCTATGGAATCATGGGAGATTAGGTGGTTAGCACAAGCAGTCAAGTCTTGAGTGACCGTTTTGACTGCTTGTGGTCCCCCGATGATGCTGCTATCACTCCAGTGTCATCCTTGCCTTTTATTGGCTGAGAAAAGTCCTCAAAAAGGACAGTTGTCTGTGTTTCAGCGAGCCGTCAACATGTCTGGCTCCTGCCGTTTTGGGAGGAAGTGCATAAGGGAGGATGAAAGGCATGTCAAGGTGCCAGGTTTCTGGAGGAACATCAATCTCTCAATTAGGCCTGAAATAACCTGGCCTGACCTGACACTTCCTGTCGGCCTGAGTGCGAGAGAGAGAAAGAGGAGTGGGAGGACAGTAGGGCAGAGGGAAAGTGTGAGAGACTGAAAATGAAACCAAATGAGAATGACACATAGGCACAGGACCTGTGAGAGAAGTAGTGGATAGGTGTCAGACATACAGGTGTACAGTCAGCACTATGTTTCAGAAAAAATGTCTCAGGATATATGTTGCTTACACAGTGGACTTTTGACTTGTGAGTATCAGTAGCCGTGGAAGTCAAAGGCTATTTCTAATTTGTTTCAACCTATGTTTTATAATTGTATTTTGGCAATAAGACTTTTTTTCTATTGCAGGGATGGCTCCACTTTGCTGCAGTCCAGCCAAAGTTTGAACATGTCGCGGCATGCTTTAGAGCTGTAATATGTTAATTACTATTACACATTACTAAACATGAAATAATGTTTTGGCCTAAGATGTCTTTCAATTCCAGGAAGAAGCTTTGGTGCTCATCACAAGATTAATTAATGTTTCTTCTGGCAAAGCTGGAGACAAACACAATTTTCCATGCAGGTCATCAAGAGCAGCAGTAGTTCACAGTGCGTGTTCCCCTCTGGAATGAGATCCCCTATCATCAAAGGCAGTAGGCCCTTAAGAGGCACTACATTCGTGATGCTGTCTGCCTCACGGTACTGTCAGGTGTTTTTAGTTCATTGGGTCAGATTGTGGATGGCTTGTTGGCACTGCCACAGAAACCATTACTACAATTTGTAATTCTATAAATAACCTGGTATAAGGTTATTAACTTCTGTGAGATAAGACGACGTATATAATTTTGTTTCAAACACACCTGCCCCTTATAGGATATCGTGCATGACATCTGGCGTTGCAACTGGTGATCCTACAAAATGATTGGCCAGTCTGCAATTGAGGCCTTTGATAATGGTCAATTGGATCCTATTTTTTATTATAACACATAATTGGTTCCTCATTCACCATGCCCTATAACTGTCACGCATCGAAGACCAGGGACCCAAGCACGGTGGACAAAACGGAGGTAGCAAGGAATAATCCTTTACTGAACTTGCAACAGGAACAGAATATTTTCAGGAACAAGAAACGAACAATAACACGCTGGAGAACTTGGTTTGAAAACACAAGACAATCTGGCAGAGGACAAGTGCAAGTGAGGGAACCTAAGTAGTGAGTGACTAACGAGGGAATGGGCTGCAGGTGAGATGGGCGTGAGAACCAGGTGAAGGGAATGAAGGATGATCAGGTGTGAATGACCAGGTCTGAAATGACAAGAGAGTTAGTAACCAGACAGACCAAATGAAAACAACTATTAAAAGAAAGAAGGTGTGGAGCTGAACTGTTACAATAACCCTTGTGAGGACATACTATATAGGGCTGTTTGATTGACAAATGGTGTAATGGTGTAAAACATTGTGATCAGGGATCTCTAAAAGTTATATTTGCTTCCTTTTTTCTTTTGTGCTGATCCGATCAGTGATCTGATCCGCACTGAGTTTTATGATCTGTTGCACCACTAATTGCGACTGTTGTAGCAGGTTCAAGAACTAAACCAATTTATGGCAAGTGAAGAACTCAATGAGGTGAGGTTTTGCGGTAACGACCGAACACGCAGTGGAATAGTGCGAAGAATGTAGATTAGCACTTGTGGCCAAAAGCATCATTCTCCTCACACAAAATATAGTGCTACTAAAGCAGCGGTGGTCAGTCATGGCAAGCTGTCATGCTTCACAGATCAATACAAATTAACTGATCAATACAAGTATAATCGACAAAAACTCTAAGGAAATGGAACTTAGTGTGACCGTGACTTCAAAAAAAGAGTGCCGACTTTTTTTGCTCAAAACTTTTGCACGGGACTGGCGTGGGAGTAAGCTCACTCTCTCATGCTGTACATTTAGAAGGGAAAATGTCAGCCGGTCACCAGGACAGCAGCTGCTCATCCACGCGGTCACAACAACAAGAGGTTGTGACGCTAACATTCGCTAACATTTATGCAGTAACATCCTGATTAGCGTCAATAATTAGACTGTAATGTAATTTAACGGTTGTCTGTTTCATCTGAATGATTCATGTTAGCTACAGAATTGTTTAAGATTAGACCACCTCTTGCTCCATCGATACTGCGGGTCAATGGCTAGCAGGTCCGTCTTTCAATCAGAGGATCGGTGGTTCGATCCCAGGCTAGCCCTAGTCGATGTGTCCTTGAGCAAGACACTTAACCCCGAATTGCTTCCCGTAGCTGTGTCTACGGTGTATGATTGTAAGTCGCTTTGGATAAAAGTGTCAGCTAAATGTAATCTAATGTAATAAATGTGGGACGGTCCACAGCTGGACAGCTTAGGTTGTATTTTGGGACAGATCTGTGAGGATGGTGAAAAAAGCCCTGAGGTTGGTGAAAAAAAACACACACACACACACACTGTGGAGCCGATCCCAGCTGACATTTGACGAAGGCAGTTGTACACCCTGGACAGGACTATTGCAAGGCTGTTTTAATCATGTTATATATATATATATATATACATATATGTATATATATGTATATATATATATGTATGTATGTATATATATATATATATATATATATATATATATATATATATATATATATATATATATATATATGAGACATTAAAACACATTGTGTTGAGGGTCAAATTTACGTTCAACAGATCATGAACACATCATAATGTAGCTGAATGGAACCTCCGTACACTAGCTGCCAACTTTACTAGCTCTCCTTGACTTCAACACAGATTTGTTGTCCACAATGTTGCATTATCAGGGATAGGTGACAAGAAAGCATTAATGCTAATCTCCCAATAACATATTTTTTCCTGAGGATCGGCAGTAACACTATGATGGTTGAACTTTGTAATCTTTGTAAGACGTGTTTCACATGCGTGCCGAACTGTGAGGGGGGATGCGTACAGATCACAGATCACACACACACGCGCACACGCACACACACACACACACACACACACACACACACACACACTAATGGTGTAACTTGTATCATAAAAATAGACGGCCAATGGGCTAAGCAGTATTTCAAGGTAATCCACCAGTTTATTGTCTTAAACAGAATTACCAGTCCACCCATAAATTGATTAAGGCATCAAAGTGCAGGCTGTTCAGTAGGTTCCCCCAACCCCAATGTGTGCTTTTAGCACAGACTGTACATTGATTGGCTAACTAGTGCTTTGCATGGGTTCTGGCCTTTGTGTTTCAGGGGGATAAATCAGTTCACTGATTTAGAAATTAATTTTACATGAGCTGGTTTTTAGTATTACAAAGGGTACAAAGGGAGAGGTAGTAACGGGCAGGTCAACTCACCATCACAGTAACTAGTGCTGCCTCTCAGGAAAACTTTCCACTGATGAAGTCTCATTCTCAACTGTCCTTCAAAGGGAAAATCCACCTTTGAACAAAACATTTTTTTGTCTCTTTGATCTTTGGGTGTCAATCTTGAGTTGTGGACTTCACTCTTTCCCACAGTTAGAAACAAGGTAGCTATAATCAGCCAGATCCCTGACCCCACCTTGATTTACAGTGCTCAGCAATGCAAAACGGTGACCTGACCTACAGTAAATTTCATGAAATTAGTGTCCAAAGAAATGTCAAGGAGGTTTTTACTGAGATCACAGGTTACAGTTTCTTGTTTCTAGAAAGTTTTCTTCACAAATCAAAAGCTTCTATCCCGAGCATAACGCATTAATTTAGCTTTAGGCTGGGTTTTCTTGAGCCCCGAGAAGCAGTGAGATCAAGAGTTTCCACCTATTAAGTTAACACTGCTGATCTTTGCAGGATAAACAGGAATTGCAAACCAGATTAGAGGCACATTCCCTTCTCAGATGCCCAGTCTGTGCTGTTAGGATCTCCCAGTTAGGCCAGTGGAGAAGGATGGATGATCAATGGCTCGCCTGAAAATCATCTGTTTAATCTGATTTGTAGGGATTTTCTCTCCTTCAGCAACGGAAACGGTGGACGGCTGGGAGAGAAAAGCTGTGGCGGGAGTCTGCGCAAACATTGGTTCAATATGGACATTATCCTGAAACCTGACACCACAGGAAATAGATATTGATCATGATGACCATTTACTCACTCTGTGGCTGCGTGTGGGGCAAAGCAAGAATATTCGTTGTCCTATTGAGAAGGCAGAGCTGCCTTTTAGGCTTGTTGCAGACAATTGTGTGTTCTTTAAACGATGAGCCAGGTGATATTTATTATTTACAACAACCCTCAAGAAAACACCATAAACCTGCAATGAATTGATCCTACTAACAAGTAGTGTATCTAAAGTCTGACTTATCTTATTCCACATTGTCATTGAGCTCCATTTAGTTTATTTTGAGTTCACCCCACATACAGTCCTAATGCCATAAATACTCATAGACCAAATTGGAGGCTGAAAACAAATGCTCTAATCACTCACTTTCGGTTTGCTAAAAGCGCAGCTGTTTTAGGAAATTAACTTTTTTAATGATAAAAGAATATATAACTGTAGCTTGTTTTCATATATTTACATTTTAAGTAGGAATGGATGTGCTTGGGGATGATAACCACAGACGGGGATGCTATTTATGAAATGTGTTGATAATAAGAGAAATATATGTTATCCCAGGTCTTATCCTTTAAAATTATATTATGCTATTCTGGATTAATGTAAAAGTAAACGGTGGACAAACAGACAGACATTGAGCAAATATCAACAGTCATTTCCAAACTCATCATTTTAGGACAAGACCCTTTGTTCCAAGGCCCATCTACCAGGACAGCACACATATTTCTACTACATGCCATCAGCAGGAGACGTAGCCATTTCCTCTTCTTCTCTGAGCTGCTTGCGTATCCCCTCTCCGCTGTTTTTTACATAATTCATATCCCAGAAAACTGTTTGCCCAGACACTAAAGCCTAGGCTTTCAACTTTGGTTAGTGTCTGCATTTTTCAATATCAGGTTACTGTACCTGTGATGTTGAAAAATTAATTGGACGGGCCAAATGCACCAACTAGTCGTGCGTGAGAAAAGGAGAGGCGAATGCCATTTCTCAATAGTCAAGTTAGCCATGATAACCGCCAAACTGTCTTCTTGGATAATATTTCATACGGGCTCTGCTCTCAAATCCATCATACATCTGCCTCCATGAATCCATCATATTCTCACTCTGTATTGTAGCTGCTTCACTCTGTGTGTTTTACCTCCAATTCTTTCAATTAAGTGTTGCATTTGTGCAGATCTTAGTCTTAAGTCCCATTGGTTACCGAATTTTCTCAGAAGTGTAAAATAACACATAATCAAGAGCATACGGTCATAATCTCAAGATGCAATTGTCATTATATTATGTCATGAGTGACACAAAAACACTGAGACTTTGGTTGATCCCACGCACAGTCACACACACTGATGCCTGTGGTATTATTCACACATATAAACAAGATGTACATGATGATGATATAAAGAAGAAGGCAGGGAATGCAAGAGGATTTGTCTCAGTTAATGATGTTAAACTTGTAGACATAGATTTGAAAAGGGTGTTTGTGTGTGCGCGTGTGTGTGTGCGTGTGTGTGTGTGTGTGTGTGTGTGTGTTTGAGAGAGGAGTATGATATCCACAGAATAAATCAATACAGAATGAGGAAGGAGGAAAAAGTGTGTGTTGTCCTGTTTGGGTTGTTCATTAGGCTCATGTCTCCTATTGAAAGCTGAGAGTATCACAGTGTGTGTTATGCAGAGTGTGTGGTCTGAAAGATGGTATGGTACTCTAGAAATCTGGGTAGGGGTTTCCCAGGACATTTAAATGTAGAAATGATCTTTAGCTCCATTGTAGACTAATAAAAAAGATCTGTGGTGAGATTGAAACTAGACTAAGAGTATATAGCCATGCTAGTTGATTTGATTTTAGTTTTTATTTTTAGATGAAGGATTTATCATCTGGGGACCACAAATGTCCGTACATCTTATTTGGGTTATATCCCTGAAATGATGAAATATTGTTTCACTGATAAATCAACCCCGCCTTACGTTAATATAATTTGTTTTATCAGTTCTGGGAAATGTAATTGGATCATGTTCAGAGGCATGTTCTTTTTCGAGTAAAGGAAATATATTTTGATACAAAATGTTGGGATTTGTGGTTACAGTTAGACAACAAAATAACTTTTGGTTAAGAAAACATTGTCTCATTGTCTTGATTTAAATGCCATACATGTCCTGTCTCATGCCTCAAGTAAAACACTTGACTTTTTCAGTATTAAACCAAGACCATCATGATCAGTATCATCAAACATCCATAGAACAGTTTGATAATGTTGAAGTTGCTATGAGTTATTTTAGGGAGAACAGATATTTATGATGAAGATTTTTCAGAGGTGCTCAGGATCAACATGGTTTGACTGCCACTAACAGACAATTCTCTATCAAAAAATCTACAGACTATATGACAGTCGATTAAACTAAAAGATTAAATACAAAAAAAGTTAATTTTATTTTGACAAACAGTAGGCTGTGTCATTATATAATGCAGCAGATAACACAAATATTAATTAATATATTAATTAATTCAATAGAGATAGCCTATTATAAGAGTATTGCCATATGCTTCCCATATTCTTACAGTACACTTACCCCTGTTTATAATAAATCAATAAACCGGTCATAACATCAGCTCTGTGTTACTGCACCGCGTTGTTCATGCAGATTACTGACACCCAGTCTCTCTCTGTGCCACAGAGCTGTCCCACTCAGAGCACACAGGCAAAGGACTTTGCAAAAGTTTGGATACTGCACTCAAGACTTAAGACACAGATGTGGTTGTAATTGTTTATTGAGAACATAATTTTAGATACATTATATACATTCTTTAATTTAAATCCCCTGACATAATTTCACTGGCTGCCAATTCTCTAAATGGGCTCTTTATTCTGTCATTAAAGATAGCAAGGTTGTTTTTAGTCCCTTCACATTAATTCTTCTGATGGATTTTGACTTACTATAATTTAATGTTTCAGTTAATCTACATGTACATGTACATGTATCTCTAACACTGCTTTTTTTGCCCCCAAAAATCCAATTGTTTTCACCTGTGACAACATTAACATCCTTTTTTTTATTGTTTAGTAGAATTGTTTGGAATTTGTCTGCCACATGAAAACAGCAAGGGGCTACCAAGCACTTATAGTAAATGTTTAGATAAGGTTGGATTTAAATTGCTTTCAATACAGTCACTATTGCCAAATTTAGCTGTAAAGATTAACACACGTGGCACACTGGCGCTGCTTTAGTCCATAACTGTTTCCTGTGGCTAATTACAGAGTGTAAATAATAACATATTTTAAATTCTATATTAAATGGACTGTCATGAAACATACGGTCTATAGGCAAACACCCAAGCTGCTACACAGCAAGCCCCTTAACACTGGCCTGTTGAGATATTTTAGACCGAGCGGGGTGAGAGATGAGGGTTGAGGTAGTGGTGTATGGGGGTTGAGCTGCCTCCCTCAGGAGACTGTGACGCCGAAACAAATTCGATAACCTAACCTCGTTACCCTCAAGTCGCTTGGCACTGGCCTCCATAATAACCCTCTTCCATTCAAAACAATAGCTTAAGCAGACAGGCAAGACAGGTTGTGCATAATATAGACACTGATGTGCACACATGTTCACACACTGAAAGCCACAAGTGCACGCACACACACACACACACACACCACACATACACACGCACACACACACACACACGCACAGGGAGTATAATGAATGAGTGGTTGTGAATGGACGGCTGTGTGCACTTAGCTCCGGGTGCAGCCAGCCTCGGCCATAAAATGATGAATTGACAGCAGCTTGTAGCAGAGCCTGACAGGCCCTGGATCACAGGAGAGGAGAATAGTACCGTGCGGTGCAGGAGAGCTGAGGAGAGAAGATGGTTGTGGGGAGCGATTTAGAAGAGAGGCGAGAGGGAGGACTGTGGGGAAGGTGATGAAGCATGCAGCTCAGGTTTCCTGTCTCTGATGTAAGGCCAGCCTGGATCGATGGCTCCGCTGGGGCCCGGCCAGCACAATCCAACCAGCCTGCTCTCTACAACTCTCCACTCACCCTCCCTTTGTCTCTATCCTTATCTCCTTTTCTTTTTCTCTCGCTGCTGTCATCTGTCATCCTCTCCACTACTCTTTCCATCTCTAACTCTGTGGTATCAGTCATGATGAAGGCCAAGCAGCTTAATGGCAACAACTGTACTCCGCCATGTTAGCAATAAACCATCTATTCTTGCCCTTTTCACTCGTGTAACTTCACCCTCACTGCAACACATTTCTGTCTTTATGCTTGACATATGTGAGGTTAGAAGCTCAGTGTAGGTGAATAAATTAGAGTTTGACTGATCAAGTAAAGTCTGTGCAAATATAGTTAGTAGTTAAGTAAAAGTGCATTGAAATACTGTAAACATTTCATTACAGTGTGTCACGGTTAATTAAATGTAGTACATTAATACCATAATTGCATATAAATTAACATAATTGCATATCAGGTAATTGTTCTTTCTGTGGTAATTACAGTTCTCGCTTAAAGTCCTTGTAATTCTAATATAAATATAAATACTTCAAATAGTCACGATCTCATGATCTCACTGCCAAAAAAAAGCTAATTTGCTCATTTTATCTGTATAATAAGGTACTATGAATTAATTGTAATGCTTACAGTAAACGCATACACAATGACTCAAGTGTAGTTGATCTAGGGATGGTGGCATTAATATAAACGTTGTAAAATCTTTTTCAATTAATTATTTACTCGTAATCCATCTAGCTGGATGGTTTAAAATCCAGACCTATGTTAGTTAAATATTTTGCTGTCATATTAATCAGAATGATCAGTTTTAACATTGTGAATAGCTTTTTTGGTGTTTTCCTGTAGCTCTTTTCTATCTGAGCAGTGTATCTCTCATGTCATTGCATAAATGAACAACAAAATAACCAGTAGAAGCCGTTTTTTTAACTGGACGCTCTGCTGTAACACTAGCAGAATTATGGCAGACAGAAGAGAATCTACAGGGTTAAAATAAAAGTAGCAACACTTGGGCTGCTTGTGTGACTGGCTGCCATTTGTATTGAGACAAATGGCTTTTTAATAGCCTTCAGGGATTGATACTAATCTAAGGAGGCTGGTCTGGCTCTTTTTCTCAGTGTAGAATAAAAGACCAGATTGGGTGGCAACTGGTGCAGGCAGCCCACCAATGTAGGTCTTCAAAATGCCACCCAAACAGAATCCACTTGTAAAAGGTAGCACAAATTAGGTAAAACAAGGTGTGTTAATTCATAGTGTTGTAAAATAATACAGTAGGTTTCAGCAGAAGTCCAAGCATTTCAAACTACTGACCCACATTATTCCTGCAAAAAAATAAATTCCATATTTAAATGTGCACTGCACTATATAAATGCTGTAAATATAATTCAGCATATAATTAGGACAGAGGGCTGTGCACGTTCTCCTGAAAAACCATAACAAAAGATTCCATTTCAGTGTAGATTTTCTGTGTATAGCGACAACAGCCATGGTGCTGAAGGAGCCCTGTCCCTCCTTGTCCTCATTAAGTCCTGTTGTAGCCCGCTAGCAGACATGAGACTGAGGAAGCTATTGTTAGGTGGTTGAGTCTGGAGTTGTCATGGAAAAACTCTAGTCTCATCTGTCAACAGGAGGATAAGTGTTTCAAAACTAAACACACGCTGCTCAGACAGCTAGCCTCCATAACACCTTTAACATATATACATGCTTGTCTCAAATGTTGTTTAAATGGTTGCAAGATGAAATAAAAATGCACTTGAACCTTTAATATCCGCTTGTTATAAATGGGTATGGACAGCAAGAGTCAGTGTTTTCTCACCGTTTCTTTAAAAATGGACAATAAAACAATCAAGTTATTTAATGTAATATCTCCCCACTTGGCTTTATTTATTGCTCTTTACTGTGTCTTCAATTTGAGGTTAGTAATATATTTTTAGGCTAATGAGCTGTAACAATTGTCCATTAGTGCCCTGTAAATTGATACAATACTGGAAAATGAAGACCGAGTAAGACAAGTATCTGAGCAATCTTGGTTTTGGCAGAGGAGATGGTCTTTAAACACAATTCAGTTATAGTATTTAAGATGTAACATTTTGGCAATTGTTTAAAGAAACAAACTTGAATACCTATATTTCATTAAAAAAAATGTATGTAAGTCCACCCTCATAGAGCATCAATGTACAATATTTGAATCGGTCTAACAAGACACATCCCCAGATATCACTCACAATGGATATGAGTGATGTCATATTTACATGAAATATTTTGTAATTTAATAATATAATTAACTGTAATTTCTACATGTAATGTTTTTGCTAGAGTCGCATATTTATATATATATATATATATATATATATATATATATAAGATTTTCTAAAATTCAAAGCAGCGAGAAAATCAAAATTCTCTAATCTTAACGGTGCTTAAGGAGATGCAACGTGTAGATATGCGGTTTCCTCCCGCAGCAGAGATGATATGAGCCTTGGCAAAGGGCAGCACGACGAGATGGCCTATCTCTTACCATTTGTGTGGGTGGAGGGCTTCTTGTCATGGCCTTATCTAAACCTATCTGACACCTAACATAACCATAGCCGACACGTCAGTGCTGATTGCACATGAGAGAGCAGAACTCATCTCGCAGGGAGATCCACTCCCTTGTGTTTGTGGTCTGCCTTCATTTCTTCACAAATACACAGCGAAGTGCCCGTCTGCGCCGGCTTGCTCTGGCTCCATAAATATTTCACCCCCCAAAAAAAAGCCTTGAATGAAACTCCAGCAAATAATTCATACCATCTGCTGTCGAACACGTCCTGGATCCAAGAATACAGGGTGGGTTGGTATCGGCAAGAAGACTTACTGGAAGGACAGGAACATATTGAGGGATATATTGTGTGGTCTGTGTGTGCTGCCTCATGTGCTTTCATGCGGTTATGCTCCGGATACAAACCAAAGGCTGGAGGCGATTTACAAAAACCAAGGAGCTGTGTGAAGGAACTTAAGTAGTAGACAAGAAGACAAATGTGGACTTCACCTTCGGCAACAGGTTTCTTGCCAATCTGTTGACTGAGCCGTGGCAGCCCAAGGCCTCAGAGAGAGACCTTGTCATGCATTTAACACTGTAGGAGTCTATAGACTGGAAGCAGTTGACGGGAGGAGAGAAAAGGGTGACGACTAGTGTTGGCATCAGCAGAAAGCTGAGCAACGGCCGCGGTAAGAGGCGTGAAAACGGTGAAGTGGAGGCCAGTGAGAACACATTGACTGGGATGGAATTGGCTGCAGGAGGTAACACAGAGCTCATTCACAGTGAGTTGGTCAACGTGGCTGCTGGCCTCGGATATACAGAGCGACCAATTGTTTTCATCCTTCATCCCTTTTTTTTTTTTTTCATCTTTCCCTCTCACATTTCAATCTCTTTATTGCTATCCCTCCCAAGCCCCTCCCCCACATGCACACTAAATCTACATTTATAAATGTTCAAGAACGAGCAGCAACCCCTCCTTGTAAAGCACACGCAGAGTGCAATGCTCTTGTACTGTACATGACAGCATCATATCTGAGCCTTCGCAATAAATGTCTGAAATGTTGTTGTTCTCAAGGTACAATATGTTCTCTGAGGACAAAATGCTGATAAACTGCTGTGTTGTCATGGTAAATCATCTTAAAAATATTGTGTGCAATAGGTAGTAGTGTACTGTTCAGTGCTTATTATTTGAGAGGAGATTTGAAACAATGTGATTATTGTGTTTCACTTGTGCTATTTTAATTATACTTTTAAAAAAAAAATATTGCAGTATCACATATATAAGATTTAAAAAAGAAAAACGCAAAATATCACAAAGAAAATTATTCAGCCTTGGCTACAATTTGGTGAGGGGCTTTGACAGGAAAATGTATCTTGAATACATCTGAAAACAATCTGAATGACATCAATTCATGATGTCTGATATATGCAAGTAATTTGTCAAGGAAAATCTTCGACAAATTGAATGTGACACTGCAGAAACTTAAACATTACCGCAAGGTTTTATTTCATCAGTATAACCAGGCAATGGGCACGAAAAAATACATCGACATTTTGGAATGAAATGAATTGCTTCCAAAACATTTACAATACAGACTCATTACATTAACTGTTCAAAATGGCTTCTGACAAACATTTGATTTTCATCGGCAGAAGCCGATTCAAACAAGATTTTCCTGACATATATTTCAACAGCGGTGGTTGCATTAAGAACCACTATTCTTCGAGGCGATGCAGCCCTCATCATATTTTCAGGAGGGTATCCATGTTTAGTGAGCTTCAGCTGAGATGGTGTCGGCTTCAGTGAAGCATGCAGGTGTGTTAAAGGCTGTTTGTACAGTGCTGCTGCGTCTGGGAGCGAGCCTCTTGTGGGCCAGCAGGGAGCTCTGGTGGATCTCAGCCCATTACGTCTGTCTCATCTCACGGCCTCGTCGACTCGGAGGATATCTCTGCGGTTGTTTTGCCCACAGGGGGCCGTCTCATAGGCACTGCGTGCATGCATACAAATAAACATACTGTACCCATTTGTAGTACTGATGTGTGAGGACCGTCAGTTGATTTCTCTCTGTCTCTGTCATCATAATCCATCATGCCATGCCCAAAGTTATTGGTGACCTAAGGGCATCTCCTCACCCAGAGATGAAACAACCTTTTCTTTTCACAAGGTCTACAAATAAAACAAGTTCTCAAAGGGGTATAAGGAACTGTCACATAAAAGTCTCCACTCTGTTATGTGACACATTTTCCCCTCTGCGCTGCAAAAATGGAGCGATGTGGAGCGTTGGCCCTTGCTCTGCCAGGCAGAAACATCTTGGTCGCTAATGTGTTCTAGCCAGCCAACCAGCCAGGAGACAGTGGCCAGTGGAGCAGATAATCGCATCATCTGAGTGAGACCTGCACAGCCCCGGCGATGCCTCTAATGCTGCTGCTGATGATGAAGATAATACTGATACTGCTTTCCCCCCCACTGCCCAACAAAAGAAGGTGCGTGTGTGTGTGTGTGTGTGTGTGTTTTATGGTTATAAAATGGTTATTGTAAGTAAAAACAAACCCATTTCCTTATAAAGCAGTGGTCTGACAAGCAGGCAGACATATGTGGAACCGCTTACAGACACATACGTATACACTTACAAACACGCACTTTCATTGTGACAGCACTTTCGCATACGGTGTGTGACACTCATACACACACTTTGCAGACATCATATGTGTCCATTTTTCATATATATATATATATATATATGGCATTTTTCATATGCCTTTTCTAATAGTGATTGTGTGTGTCATTCAGCTTTAAGGGTTTGCATTAAATGCACAAACCAGTAAACGAAGGCAGCTTGACGAATGGACACATATGATGTCTGCGAAAGTGCTGCCACAAGGAATGTGTGTGTTTGTAAGTGTGTGCGTGTGTGTTTGGAAGGGGTTCCACATATACCTGTATGTCAGACCACTGCTTTATAAGGAAATGCATTTGTTTTTACTTACAATTAAAATGTCTTCATTGAGCTGAGTAATCATTTTCACTGAGCCTGAGTGATGATCTCAGCATCACTTACCAGAGATGGATTTAGTATGTATGACTGATGAAAATCAATGGGTTTCCTGGTGGTGGATCAGTGGCTGCAGGTACTGACTAACAGCGGTACGGCTAAGGTCGAACTAATGTCTCAGCTAATAATAAGCCATTTGAGCCGGTACTGAGTCCAAAGCAATAGATGATAGGAGGAACACACTTTTTTTAAGGAAGTTACTTTTAAAATATAATTCATTATAATTGCAACAATATTTCTTTAAGGGAAATCAAATCAATGTCCCTTTTTCACAAAAGACATTTTTGACTTATCATAGCAGGAAACACAGAATGGCTGTGTCCCATTTAAGTGCATCAGTAAGCCTTATCGATTAGTCTGCACTCACAGTGGCAGGGCCTTGAAACTACTAAAGCTAAATAGAGTGCAACCCTCATTAACATTATTAATGATACATGTTGTTTTCCTCCTATGTCATGTAACGATACAGAGTAACAAAGTTCATGTAGGTATGTTGCTTATTAATTGTATAAGTTTGTATTTCTGTATTGTACATGTGTGTTTTGCATTTGTAAATGATAAATAAACTTTTCCAGCAGTCAATTTCTGTTTTAGAAAGAACAGACACATGATGATGTTCTTCCTATACTTTTGGTGAAACTGTTATGTAAAATAATACTGATAGTAAATCAAATCAAACACTGGTGCCATGAATCATGCAATGCTGGTTTGAATCCTTCTCAAAAGAAGCATTCAGCAATATTTGTTGTGTGCTTGTAATATTTCCTTGTGTGTGATCTGCCATCAAACAACAGTATGGGATGTTTCATTTACATTGTATTTTGGCACACGCACTGACACAGGGGTCGGCCCCCTGTACTCTTGTTGTTTCGGAGAACATATTTAAATGAGTATTTAACTACATTCATTGAACATGAAGTGGCCGGTGTGATAAATTTAATGTTATGGTTATGCTTATGGAGGAGGGACAGCAAGCCACAAATCAAAACATGCTCCATTTATCTGCAAGGGAACAAAATGGAACGGGTGAGACAATGAATGTCACCCGGCATCTTGTTGATTAAAATGATCCCGTAGACGAAGAGGGGAGGGGGGGGGGGGGGGGGGGGGGGGAGAGAGAGAGAGACAAAGAGAAACGCAAAGGGCAAGGAGGAGAGACAAAGTGAATAGTAAAAACCAAGAGCAACTAAAACCTGACAGTGAAATATTGTTACAAGAGACGGGACGCACAGAAAGGATGAACAGGGAGATGCAGGGAAAGTGCAACGGAGAGCTCAGAGGATCAAATCTTGTTAACATTGTGGCATGACCTTGGCCAGCAGCTGACACCAGCGATCATCTTTAGGTCACAGTCACTAAGCCACTCTGGCTAATTGACATTAGCCACGGCTGCGCAGCCGGCCTTGGGAGAGAAGTGGCACCATTCATGCTTCTCTTGCGACAACGCAGGTCACAATTTGGACCAGTTTTTTATAAGATTGGCACGGAATGGACAACAGGCTGTTTTTCAAATCAATCATTTGTATTGTGCATAATTGTATTATTTGTACAAGCAAGATATCAAATGATCTTGCGCTAGAGTGTTTGTACTGTGCCATTATTTGTATTTCAGTCACAAAGCCCCACTTGGCTCAGACACATGGCCCATTGGAATAATCAGATTGGACAATGACACATGTTGTTTGTGCCTTTCTCCTTTGTTTAGAAATCCTTCATTTTTGTTTGGTTTGTCACAAGTTATCTGTGATGCAGGCTGAATTGTAAGTTTAAGTAAAAGCCAGCATCTGTTTCACTTGTTTTTTTCATACCTCAGAAAATAAATAAATATTAAATAATGGGGTCACCAAAGAAGTAGAACATTGCTAATGTAAAGGTCTTAAAATGTGTTACATGTGTACTCTATAATGCATTCATCTCACAATCACAAAACTTGATTTGCATTAAACAAAACACAAGAATATAATCACTAACAGTAATCGCATCATCATAAAAACATCATGGTATTGTAATTGCTGCAGGAAGTGACATCATAACAAGTCTGGCCGACCTACTCAGATTCCCACTTCTGGAGCCATTTATTCATTTACGACTTTATCAGATGACTGTACTCCGAGTAATGTTTCACAGCAAGAATAACAAGACGATGTGTCACAAGAACCCGGTGCATGAAGCTGACGATCAGGGAAGGAGTTAGTTATTGACAGTCTCTGAGTCAGGACGCCCCGCACTCCTGACCCCTCTGTCTCTCGGATCAGAGTCTGTAGTTACGATGGCTAGAAGCAGAACTTCTTTGATGATCACAGATTTACGGGGATGCTTTACTTATCGCACCTATGGGGGCAGGCAGGGAGGGAGAATGGGGTTTTTCCTCACAGAGAATTGCACAATTTATACCTCGTCAGGATCCTGAGAGTGCTTCTTTACATTCTAAAGGGGAAGGATCAGATCCACAAAGCAATTAATCTCACATTTATTTAGTTTTAAAGGAGGCCTTATAGCTGGATGTACACATGAGAAAGTCTACTACAACTTCTAGTGTCGTTGCAATGCAAAGTTTCTTCATGTAAAATATTTGGTTAAATGTCAAATTCGAATAGGGCTGGGCAATATATGGATAATGTGATATAAGACAAATCTTCATCTTAGATTTTCGATATTGTCTTCCTGGTTTTAAAGGCTGCCTTACAGTACAGTGACGGAAAAGTTACCAGACTTAGCTGTCCCATAACAGACATTGTTATCATTGTCCCATAATTGGCAACATACTGTACATGCCTTCCTGTATGCAAAAACTAAATGTTCACCTGCACACCCTTTTGGCTTTGCAGTAGAAACCAGTCGATTCATTCCCTTTTCCATTCCACTATAAGCAGATCTCTGCTTAATAAACATGCTGAGGTTGTCTGACAACTGTTGGTGGTATATGCCTAACCTTTGACCTTGCAGTCGTTCCTCAGTGGAGCCCTCTCTGCTTCCTAATCTCTAATGCCTTTCAAGCTCCACTCTAATTCATTACTTCCCTTCCACTGGCCTGCCAGGGTCACATAAATGACATACGCCGCACCGGACCCTATTATGACCGAGGCCTGTGTTTGGTCTTCGGTGCATCCCTCTGATGTCTGATTGCTTGTGTGAAGGCAATAATGACAAAGTGTGTTAGTGTTGGAGGCCTGAGCATGGTACAGAATCAAAGTGAAGACTTGCAAATAAAACTAAAACAAGTGCATGACAGATTGTCTGATTCCTCGTCGCTGCTGCAGAAGGTGAAAAGTCTTGGTACGGTGATAAAGGAAAGAGGACAATAGCCTCAGCAGAGACGTGTGAGTGAGTTATGGTGTCACTGAGAGGACCTCAGTCTATTAAGGAGCAGCAGGGAGTGTGATTGAGGTCTTGGGAGAATGAACTTGAAGATGACAGGCCGTAACAGTTTGGTTGTGGAAGGTAACATTTGTTTTGCATAATAAAAATCTGGTTATAACCAACCATAAAAAAATACTTTTTATATATTCACATGCATAAGAGCTATTTTGAAATATGTTTCCCTCTCTCTTACTGGTTGAAGAAGATGATGTTATCTGAGGTAAGGTGTAATTGTTGGCGAGGTCTGTCAGTTATATCGCATTCATTGGTATTTAAAATGATTTGCAAATATGGCCCCACATACATAGTCATTAAACACAGGTGCCTCGAATTATCGCCACGGCCCGTTTATTGTAGATATATCATATTGTCTTTTTATATTCATTGGCTCGCACAGACATGACATAATAAGCAATGAGATCAGAACTAATTTGACAATTAATTTTGTGATGAATAACCTCATGTGTCTAACGCTCGCCTTGCCCAGTGTCAATGTTATGCAGATGATTGTGCGTGTTACGGGAGTTAATTTGTCTTGTTCTGTCTTCTTTTTTTATACAATAATACATAGAATGGACAATCAGACATGAGCCCAACATTAAGAATTATATTTTTTTACATGAAAAAAAAATGTTCTCCAGATCTCTCCCTTGCTAAAACAATGTTTGCTCAATATTTTTTATTTATTTATTTACAATTCATGGAACTACAGAGTTTAAAGTTTAGCATGATGTTTGGAAGTCAACAGCTGAATAACATTTTCTTTTGTGAATGTACTGCACATGAATACAGACGTTTGAATCCTCATATAGTGTCAGCTCACACAGTATTAAAGCCACTTGTTTGGTTTGTCAAGCTGACCAAAAGAAGAGCTTTAAGGATCACACTTAATCACATACATCTGTATGGTTCACTGCAGGTATATGTGAATAAGGAGAAGTAAGCTTCCAAAATGAATAGAGTTAATCAAATTCCAACCTATCTTCTCTGCATGCATACGGACCAATATCTTCAAGCACACAGACTGCAACTGCAGGGCATGTTTATGATAAAACTGTTCACAACCAGAGGCAGCACCAAAGTTCTCTTTCTATGTCATATTTTAAATAGATGTTTGATGATGACAGCATGTTTCAGGTTGATTCAAAGTCAAGATATGAAACACACATCAATAATAGTCCTGCCAAAGTCAAACAGCACTGCAATAAAGTTATTGGTAATGCGATGAACTCAGGTTAATTACAACAGGTCCCATAATATCATATAAAGTTTCATAGTTTCAATAAAGTTCTCCGGCATTACTGAGCATTGGCTGCCTTGGTATGCCCCCATTTTGGGAAATCATATCCTTCGTCACATCCGATTGATGTAGCTGTTGCTTACTCTGTTCGCACACACAATTTGTTATGTGGTATTTCAGTCAGGCCGCTGCCAGAAGCCCTCCATGTACCTTCCATAACTCTTACAACCGTGAAAGATTTTTAATTAAAATGAAGACAGCTGGCTGAACTGTGGAGATGTCACAAATAGTTTTTGCCTCCAAAGAAGCCCATCAAGGTCTGCGGGCGTCAGATTGCAGGCAATTCTAGCTTTTTTGAAGAACTTGTTAATCACGTCTTCTTCTTAATTCAATTATCAACAGCTGCAGATTGATGCATTCAGAGATAGCAAGATAGGGAGAAACAGAGAATTCAATCGCTTTCTATCGGCTTATGGCTTGTCATCTGTCCCCTTTCTGTATTATATATTGATATGCTGGTGACCCCGTGCATTTACTGTATTGGATTTTTTTATTACTCACCTTTGAGCCTGTGTTGAAAAATAACCGCTGACCCCTTGATGTAAACGCAGGGGACACGATTCTGTGTGTGAGTGTGTGTGCACAATTGGGCTGGTATGAGTACATACATAATACACACGCTTTTGCATGTGTGTCATTACGATTGTCTTGTCGAGATGGGGTATGCGTTGCGGGTCAGAGGGTCAGGGGGGTACTGGGTGTTGGTTTGATGTAGTTGGGGGGTGGGAGAGGTTGGCTCCGGGGCTGAGTGCGGGAGCTGAAGAGTTGGAAGGTCACGTTCATAAATTGTTACTAGTATGCTGGGGCTTAATTGAAAAGGCTGGAGAAGGAACGGGACCCCTGATCTGTGGCCCCACACCCCTCCACTGTGACCCTTAGGTCTTCACTCATTCAACTGTGCATCTGTCTCTCTGTCTGTCACAGTAAAGACAGATTTTAAATCTGATTTCAAATACATGAATTACTCACGAGTACCAGGAGTGTTCAGCTAAAGTGTGTTCAGCCACTGTATTTAGAGATGCTGTTCTTCTTGTCATTCTTCTCGCATGAAGACATCATGAAGTGGCCTCAGTGGCTCATACTGTATATTATGTCTTCCTAGACAGGAAACTAACATGGAGAAAAATGAAGAGTTATTTTTAACTAATTATAATCAGCCATTGGGATCTGGCAGGAACGTGTTTGGTTATTAGCAAGTACTAAAACTAAATTATTGATATCAATACATTTTAATATCATAGGGATATTAACATATTTTAACAATAACGGGCCACCATCCTGGGATCAGGGACCAATAACCAAACTGTAGATTAAGTCTCAAAATTGGTGTTCTGTCAAAATGTGAATATTGAAAGTCCACATTCTGAGTGAACAGTGATGGTGAGAGCTGACTTTAACATCCAGCTATGATCACAACACATATGCAAAAAATAATCACAGCAACTGCTCTTTAAAATATTATATCGTTAATTTATTTAATATTACTGATTGAAACCAATAATATAATCTCATTGGGGCAATGGCACCGGCTATGTTTGCGTCTAGCCAGTGAGCTTTGCGGCATGTCATTCTCCATCTCTCTCTCTCCAAACATGTCATCTCATATATCAACTGGATTTATCAAATAAAGGAATAACAATGTCAAAGAACAAATATGAAAAATTGCAGTCTAAAAGCACTACCGTTTGTGTTATGTACTTAGTAGGAGGTGTTTTTAAAACATACTTTCACTTGGATTGAATAATCATGACTAAGTAATGTGTGGAATCATTTTGGATGAATGGAGAAAAAAAACATGGATATAGGGAAGGCTATTTGCTGCCTTTTCAAAATTCAACTGCCCGCAATAACATTACCACAACTATAAATCTAAAGACACCCATTAGCTTGTCACTCAGTGTGGCAGCAGAGGCTCCACAAAGTGTCAACACTAATCTGTTGTATTCTTAATTTATTCACTCTTCTGTAGGTACAGTATCTCTTTGGCCCGATCACCATACTGTGGTGTCATTGATAATCATCTCGGTCCATTAATCTTTAAGCTGCTACTTGAGATAACTCCACTCCTGTGCTGACAAAGCAACGGCTCATTTATAAAGCAGAGGTACCACCTCACCATCCCCTATGGACACTGAAATCTGTCCACCAAACAAAGCAATCATAAGCATGAATAGAAGAAGTCTGCTGTGAAACTCTATCCAACGTGTCTTTACATTCTACACAGGTGACACATAGTCGCGGCCTTTTGAAGAGGAGCGTTGAGCCGCGTGGCTCAATCTGTCATTTCTCACTGGGAGGAAATCCATCCAGGGTCGCTTTTGTCCTGGAGGTGGTCAAACATATCATTTTGACACGCTGGGCATTATGACACGGACAGATTTACTGCTGCCATAGGTGGAAGGAAGGAAGGAAACTCCTTCTCATGTTACTATGAGAGGGGAAAGATAAAGATGCTGTCGTCCTTTTCTGTCTTTCTCTCCTGTATCGTTCCCTCTTGCTGTCTTTGTGTGTGGGTTAATGTCTCTATTGTCACCCTCGCTGTCTCAGGTTGGGTGTCTTGGTGAGGAGAGGACTGGTTTTGAAGGAATAGCTCAACGTTTTGGGAAATATGCTTATTTGCATACTTGCCCAGAGTTGGATGAGAATACCAATACCACTCTGTCTGTACATTAACTATGAAGCATGCACTTGTAGTTGTTAGCTTCATACACATTTGGGAAGCAGGGAGAAACAGCTTGCCTGTCTCTGTCCAAAAGAAGCTAAATCTGCTGAAGCTCATTGACCTTTTGCGAAGTCCTGCCCCTAGAACACAGACTGACCAATCACAACGTAGCATTGGCTAGCTCTGACCTTGGTCCAATAACTATCCAGTTGTGATCCATAGACTTTAATGCAATCATATCGGATGTTCTTAATTTTCAGGCCAAGTTTGTGCATTTTGAGCTATACTCTTGGTAAAAACGTTATGTAATAGTAATACTCATTACCCGAAGAGGTTGGAGGGAGATTTCTAAAACATTACGTTTCTGTGTAAAAACCTGTGGATCTAACATTAGCAGAGGACGTTAGCACATCATTAACTTGTGTTACCACTCCTATGCTACATTGGAACAGTGAATAAAGTACTACCCAGCTTTACAGGAACAATATGTGGGTGTATTAGGGTGTGTCAAGGACCTAAAAGTGTCCAGTTGATCCCAAATAGTAACATATTTTCCATTTTGGGTCTCGTCTTATCAGACACCTGTTTGACAGCACCTCAAAAACATATCCATTAACTGTGGCAATCAGGCTTCCATATTTTCAAGTGGTTTCACACTTTTCAACCGTATCATCTCTCTGCTCCTTGTCAATATGTCAGCCATCTGTTTTAAGACAATGCACTCTGCAGGGAGGGGAGCTCTGCACTGTTTTATGATTCAGAGGTGTGAAGCCCTCTGACACGCGTGTGGTGTTTCTTCATCCGCTATGTCCACCTGAGGTCCCAGGACAGCATTTATGGTAGATGACTGCGCAGCTCTGGTCTGATGGCTGCCTCTTCTTTAAGGTGTAACAGAAACAATCCCATTAAGTGGTGGATCGCCTTTCACACAGATTACTGAGCATCTGTCACTCCTGCTGGAGGGGGCAGGGACAAGGTCGCAGCTTTATCGCTGGCACACACACATGTGCTCACACCATTATACAGGGCAGCACACACACATTTCACGGACGTATTATGGTAATCTAATAATGTTATAAAGTTTACAAGAAGCATAGAAGTTACTGTGCTGAACTAAAAAAAACCCAGGTGATGTTTTAGTTGACTAGACAGAAATAGTTTGTAAGATTGGGCTAAGATATAAACTCACGTCGCTGAAGTGACACAACAATGCTTAAGACACAACAATTGACAAATGAACATCACAGACACATTTAAAAGTAGAGTTGACTTGTGATGTACTGCATATTTTGGGGGTGATTTACAAATTAAATCAGTCTTTCGCTGATCTACAAATGAAAAGACATGATTTATTTGGGAAATCTTCCATGGTTGTACAGCAGGAAGACTTTGCATACCAAACATAAATTATTGGATCTTATATGGTATGCACACACACACACACACACACACAGAGGGATCTGTATTTGACACACTAACACTGCCTCAATGAGACGCCTAAACTCTTTTGATGTCTCCATGTCATCGCTGTGTCTCTTCGATGATGTCAGTTACATGTTGGTTCTACCTGGTTTCTTCTCCAAGCTTCTGTCTTTCAGCGTGCCACTGACTCTCCGTAGTAAAGCTCGACTCGTCAGGTTGGTGTTGTGTTCTGGTCTCCGCGGGCCTCAGGGAGGGGACCGAGTGATGCCGCCTCACGTTCACCCCGGGTGAAAGGTGAGAACTCTGAGAACAGAGCGTTCTGGTCTGCTAGAGAAGACCGGCCTGCTCTGTTCTGCATGCTTGAGTTTGGGCATGGGCTGACACAGGGGCTGTGGGGGTGGGGGGGTATGTGAGAATGAGAGCGAAATTAGAGAAAAGGATTAGTGCGAATGAGAATAAATGACAGATATGCATTGCTATAGACGGGGAGAAAAACATAGAGGGATAGAGTGTTCAGATCAACCAAAGGTTCATGTTGTGCATTATTAGCTTCCTGGCTTTCTAACTTTAGTCAGTGGTGAGAGTGTGAACGCCACATTCATTGTGAGGACAGGACTACTGTAGTGCTGTTGAGTGTGTGAAGCCATTGGAGATAATACAGCTAGTTGTTGACAGTCAGTAAATACATCCAAAACATAGTATTTGTCTCCTACAGTAGTATTTTTAACTGAGTAATATGTGATGAGTAATTTATAAATGTTTTCAATTAAGTTGCCCAACTAATTTTATTGGTTAACTTGACTATAATGTTGATGATCAATTAATTGTTATAGTCAATTATAAAGTACAAATACATACTAAAGATTAGAAGTTAGAACAAATAACAATTAGATTGCTTATTCAACTTGGACACTTTAAAGACTAAATAGATGTATTATTCAAAATCATATTAATAACCTTATGTACTGTTAACAGACTCACTAATAAGGTAAATAATAAGAAATCAATCAATAAAATGAGACTAATTGTGCTGAGAAGTTTTTGTCTGGACTGAATCAACATCTAATTAATTCATTTAAAAAAAGGCACGTACATTACCTTTCAGCCCAGTTTTCTCTTCTCTTGTGTACAGAAGAAATTCACTTTTCAAATCGATGTGTTTGTATTTTCATCTCAGTTTTTTTGTTTAGACCCAGTATGTTTGATAGGAAGAAGCTGTTATATTATATGTTTTGTCATGGAGAAAAGTGAAGAATTGAGATCCGCCTCTCGGCAAAGGTCAAGTTTGTGTCACTGCAGAAGGCAGATGTCAAGTGAGCCTCAACGGCGTCCAACAATTGAATGCATTTTAGTTTTTTTGCTTGCAATCCGTCACTCGCTTTCATCTTTGTTGCCCCTCGATGTTGTTTGATCAAATTGAAATGGCACATAATGCTACAAGTAATAATGTTACGGAATGTTATGGAAAAAACACAAAAGCCTCATACATAATAACTCTGGAGCAATACAGCTAGAGTGGCTGATCTGAGGAGTAGAATAACATAACTTACTGTAAATTACTTCTCACTCCCATTGTAAATTCAAATGTAGTGGGACAGGTCAAGTTTCACTGATATATCATGCTGTAGACACGCTGTTTGCCTGTTATTTGACACTTGTCCTTTCTGTCTGTCATGTAATGATGGAGAATGAAGCAGTTATTTAATAAGTGGGGGCTGTATATAAGAAGTAAAGGATACCAAGAAAAGAAAAAAAAAGTTGCAGCCATGCTTCATGGCTGTCTTCAAAACAAAACAGATGCGCTTTAATTTATGGCCACTTTCTGTGATTGGACAAGAAAGCTTAGAATCGATCAGGGGCCTCTCTCTTTCACCTGTTAAGAGCTTTCCTCGTAATTGGCTGCTACTGCCAAAACTGCGGCCTTATCTTTTGCACAATAGTATGTTAAAGTATGTGTAAACTCCGCCTATTTTTCTTCTGCTGTGGCTATTGATTTTTAAATGAAGTATCAAAGAAAATCAATAGTAATCAACAAATAGAAGGCAACACGCTGTAGTGTCAGATCCTGGGGCACAGCTTAATCAATTTAGATGCCTGTCACAACATGGGGACGAAGGGGAGATGTAAAAAAAGTTGAGAACCTGGTTTGAATGGAGAGTGCATTGTTGGATGAGCCATTTGTCATTAGAGAAGCAGAGAGATAAGGATGTTTTCCTCTCCTCCTTGCTCTTTCCTCTCTCCTCTGGCCTGTGACAGAGCGCTCACCCATACTTTAGGGCGATTCATGTAAAAACATTACAGTATCCCTCAGGCCAGGGATCAGGTTACACCAGAGCAAAACCTTTCCAAAGAAGCCTGTCCAAAATGCTTAATGAATCTCCAAGTGAACTGTGAAACAGGTAGTCTACCTGCCACTCATTGTCAACACCCGGCCATCCGTCAAAGTCACATGTCTCGTCTCACTGCATACCTGAATGTTGAGCCAATGTTGGACCCATGTTGGCTGGTTGTATAGACCCACAGTGAAAGAAGTCTGTAACCAAACCCTGAGTGAGTGATTCATATTTTTAATAGGTGAAGGCAGTCATAGATGGGGGCCAAACAATGGACCAGTATCTATTTGACACTTGTTTCCGTTGATGCTGATAGCTGTCTATGCCAAAATATATATTTTTTTCCATTATGTAGTGGTACAAGGCATACTGTATAACTTCAATTCCCCACCATTAATTAGTGTCATCTCTCTTTCTTTATATTTCCTGTGGAATCTCTTCTGTGGCTATCACATGGAGGCAAAATGCAAAAAAGCAATCTTGTGTTTCTCTCTGGTCTCTTTCCAAAACCACCGTGAAGCTGTGGTTTGGGTTAAGGTTTGACATTATATTCCACTAAGCTTGTTACCATTATTTTCCCATTAATCTCTATTTATTTCTGGGCAAATGTCAATCAACCAAGGCAAATCTATGTTCACTTCCATTAATTCTGAATACAAAAGGACAGGAAGCGGTGCCAGGCCTCCCTTCAGGCTACACTTTCTGAGTAAATTTGAAGCCAGGTTTATGTTTGTGCCCTTGCGGGTCCGTGGTGGACTGCCCACCCCCCTCCTCTCTACCACAGTCCTCCCCTCACACCATCCACTCTGCCACCAGGAGCAGACTGCTGTGCCAGGCCTCCCTCCAGGCCACAGTGCTAAGAAAGTGACAACATAAGGTCCATTCTGTTCCCTGTCACTCACAGCCCCAGGCCCACTGTTAAATAGAAAGGGCTTTTAGAGGCTTTAAAAGGGGAATGAAGGAGAGAGGGAGGTGGGTCACTGTGTGTGTGTGTGTGTGTGTGTGTGTGTGTGTGTGTGTGTGTGTGTGTGTGTGTGTGTGTGTGTGTGTGTGTGTGTGTGTGTGTGTGTGTGTGTGCGTGTGTGTGCGTGTGTAAGAGCCAGCCCACCGAAAGAGCGTGCACAGCAGGGAGTTGTGTATACCGGGCTGCCATGTTACCTGTGAGACAATGACTGTGTCCACGTGCCGTTTGTTGCCACTTACTGTGTTACTTTTGTCTCACACTTTATTTTCATCACTAACTCCAGGACCTGCTTTGTTTACAGCTAGTAATAGTCACCACTCTTTATTCTGTTTGTGTCTACAATACATTATTATTGTTATAACACATTACATTACATTTGACATGGTGCTTTATGAAAATCCATTTTAATAAATGGCCTGTTTTGTCATTTGGAGTCATGACAGTGGCCGACTTGTATTTTACGAGCAGGCTCATACGACTACACATTTTCATTTCTACATGACAACAAACCATGCCATTTAAGCTAAACATTTCTCATAGCATGACTGGGTCACTACATGTAATGCAGTGAGTACATTTACTCAAAATGGCTATCAAACAGATATATGTGCTCTGTCAGTGCCTGGTAAGCAGCATTAAATCCAAATTCCTCAGCGATCTCTTTTTATGACAGGGGCTGTCTGCATCAATCCCAGTAAGGGGTGAATGTAGGGACAGTTTTGATTAATTGATTATTAGTTCAGCTTTGAAGCCATGTGTTTTCCCCCTCTTTGCCCTGGCTGATTACTAATATTTATAACCGTCAGCCCATTTAACTGGAACCGGTCTCGATGTAATATATTGCTTCGCAATTGGTCCTCATTTAACCTTGAGGATTGTAAAGCTGTCGTGGCGGAACAGTGTAATTTTCACCTTCATGATGCTGGGCACGTCTAAAACTCTGGTTCACAATTTCTGGCAGGTTTGAGCTGGAATAGTTGCATTAAAATTTTTTAAAAACACATTTATTTAAATCCCAACTGATTTGGTTTTAGCCTCCTGGAACATAAATGTTGCTCAAAACTTAAGCAAATATGGCAAAACCCTACTTACTGAATGCAAAAAGGGTTTCACCCACAAGTAAAATAATTCTCTCCAAAACACACATTACACATTTATAATTATCTGATGGATTTTGGTTGGCATTTATTTTTTAAATGGTTAAATAAAAACAATGATCAACAATAAGCAGCTTATGACCAATTAGAATCCAATCGTGTCTTATGTTTTGTTTTCCAGTTTTACATCAACATAACATTCAAACTATTGATATTCATATTATATGGATCTTAACCTGTACATGTCTCCCTATTTATATTTTTAATCCATAAATAATTAGTCTCTAAAAATAAGAAAGAGAAAAAAAGAACAGTTGGAGCCACCTTCAGAGGATTGTGCATTATAATTATTGTGTTTGTCCTCATGCAGTGTGTTTGTGAGAGAGAAGTAGATAGAGAACTTGTTCTTGCTGTGCAACAGAGATCGTACTCAAACATATTGTAATAATGAGGAGAGAAAGAGCTCTGCTGATTCACTTTGAGTTCATCAGCAGAATTCATGAAAGCACAAATACACAGTAATACCTAAAGAATAGAATAAGTGAACACATGGTTTTGCCTCACAGATTTGGGATACTGCATCAATGCCCATTAATTCACACATATCATACGAGACACAATTTTAAAAGCTACAGACACTGTTTCTATGTCGTTGCTCTTTGGGATCTGACTTAAAAGCACCTTTGTGTGTTTGTTGTGTCAACATACAGTATATTCCCAATCAAATGTGAAATTAAACAAAATAGATCCATTCTTACTTTATCACAGTATCCATTAGGTCTTGGAGAACTCTTGAGACATGAGCTGAAACTTGTTTAGTCCGCTTCCGAGTAGAAAACTCAATTTACTTTAAAAATGGGTTACTTGCTCAAATGTGTTCTCACAAAATGGGTTCTTTCTTTGTTTTCCTAATGTTTAATTCACAAAAACAAAAGGAAAAGTTAGAAAACAAGTGAGAAAATACTTTTCCTCCTTAATTCCTTAACAGAAATAGATGCCTTCTGTGTGACAGGCGTGATGGATCGACTGCACCGTGTCGCTGGGTTGTCAGTAGTGAGTGTGATGATAGTCAGCTGAAGGCTCTCACCTGTCACTGCTGAGGCGAAGTGAGAGGACGACTGGCGCCGTCTCAGTCTAAACAGGAGTCGGCCCTCACTGTCTGAACAGGTCTGCTTCACACTGAAGCATGTTACGGGGAGACGGAGGCAAAGAGGGAAAGGCCGGGAGAAAGAAATCCAGCAAACACCACCCACTCTGCATAGCTCTGCTGCTGCATGCACTCATTCTGTCCATGTGTTTGTTAGCAGTTAATTAACACACTGTCCCTCCTTCCATGCTGTGTACAGGGACTTTAAGACACTTAACCAAAACATTATTTGAGTTTACACGGAAGAAGCAAGGGCATGGATGTGTGTTATTATTGTATCCATCTGTGGTCACATGTGTTTATTTCAAATTGCACAACATGTGGACTTAATGTGGGCACATAGAGGGTTGAACTGTTTGATTTCATCTCCATTTTTCAAGCACACATTCTAAGATGCACCCTCCCGGTCGGCAGCGTGCCGCTCCCAGGCTCGGCGTCTCATGTGTGGGAGCAAGTGTGAGTGTGTGTCTGAGCAGGGTATGTGTGTGTAAGAGTGATGGCGGAGACAAACCATCTGTTTGGCTGAATCTGGGTGTGCTTGATATCCCCTCTGCCTTGGCCCGGCTGCCCTGCAGATGTTTTGGTTGTTTTTAGCGCTGCTTTGTTTTTGATTTCCCCTCGTCTGTTTAGAACTGAAGGGATTACATCCCATCCACTATGGTACATCTGAAGAATTGAAGAAGTGTATGTGTTGTGCCCCTTCTTCAAAACTGTCTGGTGCCATTCCTCTTATCTTGGAACCACTCAAACATAGATTTACAATACGAAGAAGCCTGCTTGTCTTCTGTTTTTTTCTTTCTTCTTGCTTGCTAAAATTATCTTGTAGTTCAAGGTGCCGTTGAGCTTAGCACTGAACTCCCAGCTTCTCTGTGGTGGGGGCTCAACTTTGTTTGCAGCTGCCTATACAGTTTACTTTCCTGGCTCGGTTGGAGTTATGTTGGCTGTTTTGCTTCTAAAATTATGCAAATAACAAAATGTTTGTCTCTGTGTTTATACAGCAGTTGTAGAACGCACGTATGATTCTATATTGATGCCTTTGGGAAAGATTTCTATTTGCTCGAAGGGTCAGCAAACGGTCAGCTGCAGAACAAAAATCAGGAAATTGCCACAATGCCTTGCAGCAGGACATGTAGCCTTCAGTGTCTTCATACGGATGCACAAGGCACCCTTTAGCGTAGATTTGAGACATCAGGCTTTTAAATAACTCCAACATAAACCTAATTATCATAACAATAGATGTGGTATTAACATATAAAGCTTGCTCAAGGTGGGACCGATTGGGTCAAACAAACAGGACTTTCAACCAGGCTACTGAAGTTGGAGTTCCGCTTGAAACCAAAAGTTGAGTTATTTATTTATAGTGAGGACTTAATGCCATCGACGCTGAGCCACTGAGCCAAGGGACATTTCCTCCGTAACTTAGGTTACGTAACAAACTTATTTCAACACAAACCATGATCTTGAAACCATGACGGAGTTTCGTTGCCAAAATCTAACCGCAACTGTTTCACAACTAAACCACGTGCAAACCTTCTGCATCGAGGCAGTTCGCAGCATCATTATAGTGACTGCCTAAGCTGCAAAGTATGACGAGTAGGGATGAGATCACGTTAGAAGATCTCAGATTGCAAAATGTAGGGATGTTCAGTTTGTATCATGGGGAATTCTGACCACGCACCTCATCAATCTAGTATTAGCAGCAGTTTCTTTAAATAATTACACACAAGCACGACCATTTAGGTTATGAGACTAAATGGAACGAACAGAACACTCCTCTCAACGGGCCGGGCATGGATGCAATGACGTAGGTGACAAAATCAGAACATTTGAGATGTGTAATATATTTTTAGGTGGAACCCCTTTTGTGATATATTTGGGTACCTAACTTCAACCATCTGTTTTTGGCATCTGTCATTAAAGGAAATGCCGACTGAGAGAATCTCCTGGAATCTGTTGGATCCAGTTTATCTTCCTTTTGCCTACAGAGCCTCTTTAGCTCAGTGTTAGTGGGATCTCACTGAATGCTCTTATCTGTTGGTGCCCGGGCGGGGTTATCAGCTCTGGCCTACCTCAGGAATAAGGACCTCAGACCTCACACAGACTTGAAGAAAGAGGGAAAGCTGATATTTGGACTGTTATTAAAGCTCTTTTTCCTGCAATAATCAAACACAACTTTAAGACTATAAATACATTTAATAATTACATGGTAACATGTCAGCTGTTTTTTTAAAACACTGTTTCCATCACTTTTATCTGATATGTATATTTGCTATTGGTGTCTGCCATGTTTGTTTTGGTTGAAATGCCCCCTACAGTATCTAAATGCTGCTAAAATGTGAGTACAAATTAGTCAATTGTTATTCTTGTCAAAGAAGTGTAATACGCCCACACTTGCCCCATGTGTTTTGAGTTGGCCTGAGTGGGGTGGGTAGTGTTGACTCTCTGGTGAAAAGTGGCCTTGATCCATCTCTGCATGGTCACTTCCAGGTCATGCTGTAGGCAGAGTCAGCGAGGGGTGTGGAGGGGGAAAGCAGGATATCAGAGACAGCCCAAATAAACAAACCTGTCAGCCGTAGCATGGCCCTCTGACCTTCCCTGTCCCATCTGTTTTCTTATCTACTCTACTGCTAATACTAAGAACAAGTGACACCTCTCTCTGGCAAGCACTCACTGTTTTCCTTCCACTTAGCCACGGCAGAGCTAGATATGCACATGGTGAGGATGATGATATCTTATGGCTTACAGCTCTGCTATGCTGGCAAAAAACTCTCTACATCTGGAATGATGAGCATATTACCTAACACTCATATTAAAAAAAAAAAATATATATATATATATACACTAAATGGCTAAAAGGTTTTCCTTGTGTTTTTTTAGGACTTCAAGTTTAGTGAAAGACTCATATTCATGACGTCAGAGAGAGGTCCTATCACCTGGAGAGGAATCAGATTTTTAGAGCAGTGGACGTTGATGAGCACCCCTAAACCATGTTACTACTGTCAATGTGTTACTCCTCTTCCCTCTCTTTGTATTGAATTAGTAAGGGCCGACAAGATGGATACACAAGTTGCTATTGTGTTTATAACCAGAGACATACACTGACCTTCTTTCTCCTCCCTCTCTCCAGCTGTCTCTAACCATTCTCCAAGAAAGCAGTTCACCCATCATCCATGCAGAGGGGCGGAGTGGATAGGTGGTTGATGGTGCCAGTCATTGGTGAGGGAGGATCTGGGGCCCGTTAATGAATCTCCCCAGAGACGAGAGATTGTGGGGTTGGAGTGAAGAGGAGGTGCTGCAACAGGAGAGGAGGCACCAGAGGCGGAGCTTGCGTGTTTGGGTCTGTGTGAGTGCGTGCAGGGGAGGGGAGGAGCAGGGGGGCGAGGGGGGTAACAAGCTGTCACACTGCAGGAAAGTCTGCTCCAGTAAGTCACATCTGCCAACATGCACAAGGGCCATGCCTGAGGGCTGCAGGGTCAAAGGGCAAGACGTCCCCCTGCAGAGCGCTCAGATCACGTATCCACTCCAGTCAATAAACTGGCTGCTGTCACTGTTACAGACACTGGCAATGCTGTTCCTTTTTCTGTAGACTCAACTGTAGAATTGCATCCCATTGATTTACAGTATATTTGGTCTCCTTTATCCTTTATATATGGGATCCTTGACATTGAAAGATGAGATTGATCAAGGTCTGTGCCAATAAGGTCATTGTATTAAATATATGTTCTCCTTTTTTATGAACTTATGTTCCAATAAGACTTTTTAGCCAACTATCTGTGAAGGTAAAAATGTCTCCTGGCTTTGTTATAACTGGAAGTCCTTCAATATATCTTACACATTTAGAGCGAAATATAATCACAACACATACTGCTAAGATCTAGTAGGGAGGACAGATTGACGCTTGTGTTAGAAGCAAGCTTTAGTTTCTTCTGTTCATCTTGGCTGATTGAATGCTTCGAATCCTTTTGCTTCTGAGTTATCACAGGTTCATGGCTCCTCAGCAGTGTGGAGGCCCAGTGAACAGCACTTTGTGCTCTTATACTGACACAGCAAATAAATGTGTATATAAATGCTATTCTGGTGTCGGGGCAATTTAGAATAGTTCAAGCTTGGTGCAGAGGGAGTGAAGTTGATTCCCTGTCAATGCTGGCTCACAAGCTCCTCACCATCATGTAAATAAATACAACCTCCTGCTGTGCAAACCTAACTTCTGAGGAATCAGCAAAAAGGCATCCCCTTGTTTTCCTTTGACCTAATCGCCATCTCTCATGTCCTGGAGCCACCTATACGTAAAGTTTGTTTTCTCTGGATTATCTGATCGTGTGCCCTATTTCTGTTCAAAAGTATTGGGAGTTGAGACTGCAGCCAGCACCCCTCCTTTTCCAACCCCACCTCACTGTTGCCCCTCCACTGTCTGACCCTCCCTTTCTTCTACCCGTCTACTAGTTTGGTAAAGCCCATGACCTCCCAGTGCAGCTCCCCCAGTGACCAGTAATGGTTTATTTTGTGTCAAAGTGCATTTTGGTTCCACTCTGCTCAAATTTTCAGGACAAATTCAGCAGTTGTGCAACTCAAACCAGTCATGAGCTCACATGTTTACAATGCAGGGCTGCCGTTGTTTGTCACACCTTTCAAATAAAAGGTAGCCAAGATGGACAGTGTTTACAGGATGCTGGGAGCTGTCGTTGGCTGCGGCTGGCAGCTCTGTCCACTGGGATGGTGTTTGGAGGCTGATTTGATGGTTGCTGAGCCCTTCCAAGCCTCCCCACTGCAGCCTCATGGTGCCTGTCTGGATGCTTTATGGTCACGTTGTGGCTTATCCATTATTTTTGTTTTAAACAATGGTTTTGACCTACAATAAATAATGGGCTTGTGTGTTATTGGCCATAGTGTTGCTGCTCCTTTGAGAAAGGAAGGTGTGATTAAACCAAACTTGCAAGAAGTTGTTCAGTCACTTCTGCCTTAATTGTGTTCATCGCGGTTTCATTATGTGCAGATTTCACTGGCACATTTATGTTGTGGATTAATGTCAATACAAATGTGGAAATTGTTATGGTACAGGCAATCAAACCTGCCCATGGTCCTTTAAAGGCGAGGATCAGCTCTGGATCCCCACTTTTGCAGAACGTTGAAAAGTTTTTTAAAGAAAAAGCTTGTGTTTTCACCAGAGGATCAACAGAATACACCACCCCAATGGTTTTTGTGCAGTTTTCAATGTTACTATTGTTGCCTGAAACTAATCATAAAGCAGGGAAAGGAAGGCAATTCATTTCTTTGGGTGTTTAGTATCAGCAAGGCTCATAAAACAACCTTTTTAAATCTCCAAGCATTGGCTAGATTTCCCTGGTTGTTCAGCTTCTCTTGAATAAATGGCGAAAATGCCTGAAAATGACTGAAGTATAGAGGAGGCTTTTTCGGTGGAAAAATAATCAATCTATTACACTTGAGAAATGTTGTCACCTGAGGAGCCTCCTCAAATGTTAGCATCAATACTATAATGTTACTGTACTACCATGTTATCGACTCTGTAAAGCAGAGTAAGGCAAAGCAGCATTCAAAAAGTTATTCAACACCAAGATGCTCGATAAGATCCAGTAAATTAGAGTCATCACAGTTCGTAATATAATTAAAATAGGACCACATTCACTGCTCATGAACCCATTAACCCTTCCACTGCACTGAACTGTTTGTGTAAACATTTTAATGTAGTCATGATGGCTGCTGGTACATTTATAATTCAAGTTATTGTGAATTAAACAGTGGGACTGGTGCAGCTCAAAGGAACACCTGAGGGCGTTCAGCAGCTTGACTAGGCATTTGTTTAGTTGTGTTGAAATGCATGTGACGGTGTGTCAGTTTCCATCAAACTGTGTGTATCGTGTCAGATGTGCTGTAACCGTAGCGGACCTGAGCGCCCTGCACCACTCACTGCTCTCCAAACAAATCCCTCCCCTGTTGGTCTCCATCTGTTGCATGAGATCGTACAGGACGATCATCTTCTCGACCTCCTCCTCCATCTTCTCTCCACAGTTCTATGATTTCTTCTGTTGTCCTCCTCCTCTTGTTCCCTTGTTCCCCTTTATTTCTCTATCTTCTACATCCCCTCCTTCCTCCTCCCACAATGTCAACTAATTAGGGGGGAGGGCAGTACAAAGACCTTGTCTGGCCCACCCACTGACCCTGTTCCACCCCTTTCTGAGCCATTATTTTTAGCCATTATCCCTCCCTCAGTCGTTTGATTAGAGCCAAGAACGCCTAGACACAAAGGGCTAATCATGGGATACAACTAGGTGGGCTGTGTCGCTCATCTTTGGGATAGTCTCCTTCCCGTCCCACCCTGCCCACCTCTCTTGTTTGTCTTTGGTCTGTTGCTCAAGA